>NC_066552.1:14097017-14394517 GCF_024679095.1 Eriocheir sinensis
AAAATACACATAAAATATTGTAAATTTGTGTCAAAATATATAAACAAATACACATAAAATAACGTAAATTTGTATGAAAACTATATACAAAATACACATAGAATAATGTCAAATCGTATCAAAATGAATGAGCAGAATATCAATAAAATAACGTAAATTTGTATGAAAATAAAGATGCAAAATACCCATAAAATAAAGCATATTTTTATAAAAATACATATACAAAAATTTACATTATTTGATATGTATTTTGTATATATATTTTTATACGTATTTACATAATTTCATATGTATTTTGTATATATATTTCTATAGAAATCTACTTTATTTTATGTGTATTCGTATATATATTTTGAAACAAATTTACATTGTTTTATATGTATTTTTGAATATCTCTTTTAATACAAATTTACCTTACTGTATATGCATTTTGTATATTTATTTCAATACAAATTTAAATATTTTATGTGTATTTTGGTATATATATTTTTATAAAAAATGCGATAATTTTTGGTAATTTTGCATCTTTATTTTCATACAAATTTACATTATTTTATTCATATTCTGTGTATTTATTTTGATACGATTTTACATTATTCTATTTGTTTTTTGTATATATTTTTTTATACACATTTACATTATTTAATGTGTATCTTGCAAATATATTTTATACAAATTTACGTTATTTTAAGTGTATTTGTTTTTATATTTTCATTCAAATTTACATTTATTATAATTCGAAATTATATTATTTTATGTGTATTTTGTATACATTTTTTTATACGTATTTACTTAATTTCATGTGTATTTTGTATATAATTTATAGAAATACACATTATTTTATGTGTATTCGTATATATATTTTGAAACAAATTTACATTGTTTTATATGTATTTTTGAATATCTCTTTCAATACAAATTTACCTTACTGTACATGCATTTTGTATATTTATTTCAATACAAATTTAAATATTTTATGTGTATTTTGGTAAATATATTTTTATAAAAAATGCGATAATTTTTGGGAATTTTGTATCTTTATTTTCATACAAATTTACATTATTTTATTGATATTCTGTGTATTTATTTTGATACGATTTTACATTATTCTATTTGTTTTTTGTAGATATATTTTTTATACACATTTACATTATTTAATGTGTATCTTGCATATATATTTTATACAAATTTACGTTATTTTAAGTGTATTTGTTTATATATTTTCATTCAAATTTACATTATTTGATGTGTATTTTGTATATGTATTTCCATACAAATTTACCTAATTTTATGTGTATTTTGTATATTTCTTTTCAAACAAATTTAAATTATTTTTGTGTATTTTTGTATATAGTTTTATACAAATTTAGGTTATTTTATGTACGCATTTACATTATTTAGTGTGTGTTCTGTATATATATTTTTTTGCAAATTTACTTTATTTTATGTGCATTTTTGTACATATATTTTTATAGAAATTTGCGTTATTTGTATATGTTTTGTCATACAAATTTACATTATTTTATTGCTATTTTGTTTATTTATTTTGATACGAATTACATGATTATATGTGTATTTTGAACATATTTTTTATACGTATTTACATTACTTAATGTGTATTTTGTTTATATATTTTTAAACAAATCTACGTTATTATATGTATTTGTATAAATATTTTGATACAGATTTACATTATTTTATGTATTTTGTATGTACATTTCAATTCAAATTTAGCTTATTTTAGCTGTATTTTGTAAATATATTTTCATACAAATTTAACTACGTCTGTGTAATTTTGTATATAGTTTTATACAAACTTACGAAATTTTATGTAAATTTTGTATATTTATATTTTTACAAATACACATTTTTTTATACGTATTTACCTAATTTTATGTGTATTTTGTATATATATTTTTTATAGAAATCTACGTTTTTATATTTGTATTCGTATATATATTTTGAAACAAATTTACATTGTTTTATATGTATTTTTGCATATCTCTTTCAATACAAATTTACCTTATTGTATGTGCATTTTGTATATTTATTTCAATACAAATTTAAATATTTTATGTGTATTTTGGTATATTTTTATTTTTATAAGAAATGCGCTATTTTATGGGAATTTTGCATCTTTATTTTCATACAAATTTCCATTATTTTATTAATACTCGGTGTATTCATTTTGATACGAATTTACTTTATTCTATTTGATTTTTGTATATACTTTTTTTATACATATTTACATTATTTAATGATTATCTTGCATATATATTTTATACAAATTTATTATCTATTATCTATTTTTACACAAATACACATTCTTTTCATGATATTTTGTTTATTTATTTTGACACGAATTTACATTATTTGATATGTATTTTGTATATATATTTTTATACGTATTTACATAATTTCATATGTATTTTGTATATATATTTCTCTAGAAATCTACTTTATTTTATGTGTATTCGTATATATATTTTGAAACAAATTTACATTGTTTTACATGTATTTTTGAATATATGTATTTACATTACTTAATGTGTATTTTGTTTATATATTTTTAAACAAATCTACGTTATTATATGTATTTGTATAAATATTTTGATACAGATTTACATTATTTTATGTATTTTGTATGTACATTTCAATTCAAATTTAGCTTATTTTAGCTGTATTTTGTATATATTTTTTCATACAAATTTAATTACTTGTGTATTTTTATATATAGTTTTATACAAATTTACGATATTTTATGTGTATTTTGTATATTTATATTTTTACAAATACACATTCTTTTATTGGTATTTTGTTTATTTATTTTGATACTATTTTTTGTATTTTTTGTATTCATTTTTTTATACGTATTTGCTTCATTATATGTGTATTTTGTATATATTTTTATAGAAATCTACGTTATTTTATGTGTATTCGTATATATATTTTGAAACAAATTTACATTGTTTTATATGTATTTTGCATATCTATTTCAATACAAATTTGCAAATTTACTTTATTTTATGTGCATTTTTGTACATATATTTTTTTTAGAAATTTGCGTTATTTTATGTGTATTTGTATATGTTTTCTCATACAAATTTACATTATTTTATTGCTATTTTGTTTATTTATTTTGATACAAATGAAAATAGATATACAAAATATACATAAAATAAACTAAATTTGTATTGAAATATATATACAAAATACATAAAATAATGTAAATTTGTATCAAAATATTTTAACAGATGCGCATAAAATAACGTAAAAAAATATATACAAAACACAAATAGAATAATGTAAAATCGTATCAAAATAAATACACAGAATATTAATAAAACAATGTAAATTTGTATGAAAATAAAGATGAAAAATATCCATTAAATCACGCATTTTTTATAAAAATATATATACCAAAATACACATGAAAAGATTTATTTGTAATAAAATAAATATACAGAATACACAAACAATAAGGTAAATCTGTATTGAAATAGATATGCAAAATACATATAAAACAATGTAAATTTGTTTCAAAATATATATACGAATACACATAAAATAACGTAGATTTGTATAAAATATATATACAAAATACACATAAAATGAAGTAAATACGTATAAGAAAATGTATACAAAATACACATAAAATAATGTAAATTCGTATCAAAATAAATAAACAAAATACCAATAAAAGAATGTGTATTTGTATAAATATAAATATACAAAATACACATAAAATAACGTAAATTTGTATAAAACTATATACAAAAATACACAGAAGTAATTAAATTCGTATGAAAATAGATATACAAAATACAGATAAAATAAGCTAAATTTGAATTGAAATGTATATACAAAATACATAAAATAATGTAGATTTGCATCAAAATATTTATAAAAATACCCATAAAATAACGCATTTTTTTTATTTATAAAAATATATATACCAAAATACACATAAAAAAATTAAATTTGTATTAAAATAAATATACAAAAAAACACATACAATAAGGTAAATTTGTATTGAAACAGATATGCAAAATACATATAAAACAATGTAAATTTGTTTCAAAATATATATACGAATACACATAAAATAACGTAGATTTCTATAAAAATATATATACAAAATACACATAAAATGAAGTAAATACATATAAAAAAATGTATACAAAATACACATAAAATAATGTAAATTCGTATCAAAATAAATATACAAAATACCAATAAAAGAATGTGTATTTGTATAAATATAAATATACAAAATACACATAAAATAACGTAAATTTATATAAAACTATATACAAAAATACACAGAAGTATTTTAATTTGTATGAAAATAGATATACAAAATAAGGTAAATTCGTTTCAAATTCAATAAACAAAATTCAGATAAAAGAACGTATATTTGTAGAAAAAATATACATACAAAATACACATTAAATAACGAAAGTTTGTATGAAAATATATAAAAAAATAAACAAAAATAATTTCAATTTGTATGAAAATAAATATACAAAATACACATGTATTTTGTATATCTATTTTCACACAAATTTAACTACTTTGTGTATTTTTGCATATAGTTTTATATAAATTTACGTTATTTTATTTGTATTTTGTATATTTATATATATACAATACACATTCTTTTATTAGTATTTTGTTTATTTATTTTGATACGAGTTTACATTATTTTATGTGTATTTTGTATACCTTTTTTATACGTATTTACTTCATTTTATGTGTATTTTGTCTATTTATTTTCATAGAAATCTACGTTATTTTATGTGTATTCGTATATATATTTTGAAAAAAATTTACATGGTTTTATATGTATTTTGCATATCTATTTCAATACAAATTTACCTTATTGTATGTGCATTTTGTATATTTATTTTAATACAAATTCAAATATTTTATGTGTGTCTTGGTATAAATATTTTTATAAAAAATGCGTTATTTTATGGGTATTTTGCATCTTAATTTTCATACAAATTTACATTATTTTATTAATATTCTGTGTATTTATTTTGAAACGATTTTATATTATTCTATTTGTGTTTTGTATATATTCTTTTATACATATTTACATTATTTAATGTGTATTTTTTATATATATTTTATACAAATTAACGTTATTTTAAGTGTATTTGTTTATATATTTTCATTTAAATTTACATTATTTTATGTGTATTTTGTAAATGTATTTCAATACAAATTTACCTAATTTTATGTGTATTTTGTATATTTATTTTCATACAAATTAAAATTATTTTTGTGTATTTTTGTATATAGTTTTATACAAATTTAGGTGATTTTATGTGTATATTGTATATCTATTTTCATATAAATATATATATATATATATATATATATATATATATATATATATATATATATATATATATATATATATATATATATATATATATATATATATATATATATATATATATATATATATATATATATATATATATATATATATATATATATATATATATATATATATATATATTTATACGTGTTTACATCATTTGATGTGTATTTTGTATATATATTTCTATAGAAATCTACGTTGATTTATGAGTATTCGTATATAGATTTTGAAATAAATTTACACTGTTTTATGTGTATTTTGCATATTTTTTCAATACAAATTTACCTTATTGTATATGCATTTTGTATATTAATTTTAATACAAATTTAATTATGCTATGTGTAATTTTGTATATGTATTTTTATAAAAATATGCTTTATTTTATGGGTATTTTGCATTTTTATTTTCATACAAATTTACATTATTTTATTTATATTCTTTTTTTTTAAACAATTTTACATTATTCTATGTGTATTTTGTATATCTATTTTTATACGTATTTACTTAATTTTATGTGTATTTTGTATATATATTTTTATAGAAATCTACGTTATTTTATGTGTATTCGTATATATATTTTGAAACAAATTTACATTGTTTTATATGTATTTTTGCATATCTCTTTCAATTCAAATTTACCTTATTGTATGTGCATTTTGTATATTTATTTCAATACAAATTTAAATATTTTATGTGTATTTTGGTATATATATTTTTATAAGAAATGCGCTATTTGATGGGAATTTTGCATATTTATTTTCATACAAATTTACATTATTTTATTAATATTCGGTGTATTTATTTTGATACGATTTCACATTATTCTATTTGTTTTTTGTATATATTTTTTTTATACATATTTACATTATTTAATGTGTATCTTGCATCTTTTATCGTAATTTTGTTTATTTATTTTTATACGAATTTACATTATTTTAGGTGTATTTGATATGTATATTTTTATACTTATTTATATCATTTTATTTGTGTTTTGAATATATATTTTCATAGAAATTTACTCTATTTTATGGGTATTCGTATATATATTTTGATACAAATTTACATTATTTATGTTTATTTTGCATATCTTTTTCAATACAAATTTACCATATTGTATGTGTATTTTGTATATTTATTTAAATACAAATTTAATTATTTTATGTGTTTCTTTGTAAAAATATTCGTTATTATTTGGGTATTTTGCATCTTTATTTTCATACAAATTTACATTATTTTATTGATATTCTGTTTATTTATTTTGATACGATTTTACATTATTCTATGTGTATTTTGTATATATATTTTTATACACATTTACATTATTTAATGTATATTTTGTATATATATTTTATATAAATTTACGCTATTTTATGTGTATTTGTTTATATATTTTCATAAAAATTTACAATATTTTATGTGTAATTTGTATATGTATTTCAATACAGATTTGCCTAATTTTATGTGTATTTTGCATATCTATTTTCAAACAAATTTAAATTATTTTTATGTATTTTTTATATATTTTTATACAAATTTTAGTTATTTTATTTGTATTTTGTATTTATATTTTCCTACAAATATACATTCTTTTAGTGGAATTTTGTTCATTTATTTTCATAAGAATTTACATAATTTTATGTGTATTTTGTATATAAATTTTTCTACGTATTTACATTATTTTATGTGTATTTTTTATATATATTTTCATAAAAATTTACGTTATTTTATTGTTTGTATTCGTATATGATTTTATACAAATTTACATTATTTTATGTTTATTTTGCATATCTATTTCAATATAGATATACCTTATTGTATGTGTATTTTGTATATTTATTTTAATACAAATTTAATTATTTTATGTGTACTTTGTATACATTTTCTTATACGTATTTACTTCAATTAATGTGTATTTTGTATATATATATTTTATAGTAATCTACGTTATTTTATGTGTATTGGTATATATATTTTGAAGCAAATTTACATTGTTTTATATGTATTTAGCATATCTATTTCAATATAAATCTACCTTATTGTATGTGCATTTTGTATATTTATTGTAATACAAATTTTAAAATTTTATTATTTTGGTATATATATTTTTATAAAAAGAGTTTTATATAAATTTAAAATATTTTATGTGTATTTTGTATATCTATTTTCATACAAATACACATTTTTTATTGATATTTTGTTTATTTATTTTGACGCGAATTCACATTATTTAATGTGTATTGTGTATATATATTTTTATACGTATTTACGTCATTTCATGTGTATTTTGTATATATATTTCTATATAAATATATGTTATTTTATGTGTATTCGTATATATATTTTGAAACAAATATACATTGTTTTATGTGCATTTTGCATATTTTTTCAATATAAATTTACCTTATTGTACGTGCATTTTGTATATTAATTTTAATACAAATTTAATTATTCTATGTGTATTTTTATATGTATTTTCATAAAAAAATGCTTTATTTTATGGGTATTTTGCATCTTTATTTTCATACAAATTTACATTATTTTATTGATATTCTGTGTATTTATTTTGATACGATTTTATATTATTCTATGTATATTTTGTATATATATTTCATACAAATGAACATTATTTTATGTGAATTTGTTTTCATTTCATACAAATTTACATTATTTTATGTGTATTTTGTACATGTATTTAAATACAAATTTAACTAATTATATGTGTATTATGTATACCTATTTTCATACAAATTGAAATTAATTTTGTGTATTTTAGTATATATTTTTATTCAAATTTTCGTAATTTTATGTGAATTTTGTATATTTATTTTCCTACATATATACGTTCTTTTATCGGAATTTTGTTTATTTATTTTGATACGAGTTTTCATTATTTTAGGTGTATTTGATATATATATTTTTATACTTATTTACATAATTTTATATGTATTTTGAATATATATTTACTCTATTTTATGTGTATTCGTATATATATTTTGATACAAATTTACATTATTGTATGTGCCTTTTGTATATTTATTTTGATGCAAATTTAATTTTTTTATGTGTGTTTTTGTATATATATTTTTAAACAAATATGCGTTATTATATGGGTATTTTGCATCTTTATTTTCATACAAATTTACATTATTTTATTGATTGTCTGTTTATTTATTTTGATACGATTTCACGTTATTCTGTCTATTTTGTATATATATTTTTAGACATATTTACATTATTTAATGTATATTTTGTACATATATTTTATGGAAATTTACGTTATCTTATGTGTATTTGTTTATATATTTTCATACAAATTTACATTATTTTATATGTATTTTGTATATGTATTTCAATAAAAATTTGCCTAATTTCATTTGTATTTTGCATATCTATTTTCAAACAAATTTAAATTATTTTTGTGTATTTTTGTATTTTTATACATTTTTTTTTATTTGTATTTTGTATATATATTTTCAAACACATATACATTCTTTTAGAGGAAATTTTGTTTATTTATTTTGATACGAATTTACATTATTTTATGTGTATTTTGAATATATATTTTTCTATGTATTTACATTATTTTATGTGTATTTTGTATATATATATATTCATAAAAATTTACGTAGTTTTATTGTGTGTATTCGTATATATTTTGATAAAAAATTTCATTATTTTATGTGTTTTTTGCATATCTATTTCAATAAAAATCTACCTTATTGTATGTGTATTTTGTATATTTATTTTAATACAAATTTAATTATTTTATGTGTATTTTTGTATATATATTTTTTTAAATATGAGATATTTTATGGGTATTTTGCATCTTTAATTTGATGAATTTTTTCATTACGTACATATCTTTTATACGTATTTATATTATTTAAAGTGTATTTTGTTTATATATTTTTATACAAAATTACGTTATTATATGTGTATTTGAATATATATTTTGATACAAATTTACATTATTTTATGTATTTTCTATTTATTTCAATTCAAATTAAGCTTATTTTATGTGTCTTTTGTATATCTATTTTCATACAAATTCAAATATTTTTTTTTATTTTTGTATATAGTTTTATACAATTTTACGTTATTTTATGTGTATTTTGTATATTTATATTTATACAAGTAAACATTCTTTTATTGGCATTTAGTTTATTTATTTTGATACGAATTTACATTATTTTATGTGTATTTTGTATACATTTTCTTATACGTATTTACTTCATTTTATGTGTATTTTGTATATATATTTTTATAGAAATCTACGTTATTTTATGTGTATTCGTATATATATTTTGAAACAAACTTACATTGTTTTATGTGTATTTTGCATATCTATTTCAATACAAATTTACCTTATTGTATGTGCATTTTGTATATTTATTGTAATACAAATTTAAATATTTTATGTGTATTTTGGTATATATATTTTCATAAAAAATGCGTTGTTTTATGGGTATTTTGCATCTTTATTTTCATACAAATTTACATTATTTTATTAATATTCTGTGTGTTTATTTTGATACTATTTTACATTGTTCTATTTGTGTTTTGTATATATTTTTTTATACATATTTACATTATTTAATGTGTATTTTCTATATATATTTCATACAAATTTACGTTATTTTAAGTGTATTTGTTTATATATTTTCATTCAAATTTACATTATTTTATGTGTATTTTGTATATGTATTTCAATAGAAATTTAACTAGTTTTATGTGTATTTTGTATATTTATTTTTATACAAATTTAAATGATTTTTGTGTATTTTTTGAATAGAGTTTTATACAAATTTACAATATTTTATGTGTATTTTGTATATCTATTTTCATACAAATACACATTCTTTTATTGATATTTTGTTTATATATTTTGATGCGAATTTACATTATTTAATGTGTATTGTGTATATATATTTTTATACGTATTTACGTCTTTTCATGTGTATTTTGTATATATATTTCTATAGAAATATACGTTATTTTATGTGTACTCGTATATATATTTTGAAACAAATATACATTGTTTTATGTGCATTTTGTATATTTTTTCAATACAAATTTCCGTTATTGTACGTGCATTTTGTATATTAATTTTAATACAAATTTAATTATTCTATGTGTATTCTTGTATATGTATTTTAAAAAAAATATGCTTTATTTTATGGGTATTTTGCATCTTTATTTTCATACAAAATTACATTATTTTATTGATATTCTGTGTATTTATTTTGATACGATTTTACATTATTCTATGGATATTTTGTATATCTATTTTATACAAATGTACGTTATTTTATGTGAATTTGTTTTCATTTCATACAAATTTACATTATTTTATGTTTATTTTGTACATGTATTTAAATACAAACTTAACTAATTATATGTGTATTTTGTATATCTAATTTCATACAAATTGAAATTTTATTTTTTGTTTTTATGTATATATTTTTATTCAAATTTTCGTAATGTTACGTGTATTTTGTATTTTTATTTTCCTACAAATATACGTTCTTTTATCGGAATTTTGTTTATTTATTTTGATACGAATTTTCATTTTTTTTAGGTGTATTTGAGATATATATTTTTATACTTATTTACATAATTTTATATGTATTTTGAATATATATTTTCATAGAAATTTACTCTATATGTATATACAAAAAAACACAAAAATAATTTAAATTTGTATGAAAATAAATATACAAAATACACATAAAATTAGGTAAATTTGTATTGAAATACATATAAAATATACACTTAAAATAATGAAAATTTGAATGAAATTATATAAACAAATACACTTAAAATAACGTTAATTTGTATAAAATATATGTAAAAAATACACATTAAATAATGAAAATATGTATAAAAAAATATATACAAAACACAAATAGTATAATATAAAATCGTATCAAAATATATACACAGAATATTAATAAAATAATGTACATTTGTATGAAAACTAAGATGCAAAATACATATAAAATAACGCATTTTTTTAAAAATTATATATACCAAAATACACATAAAATATTTGAATTTGTATGAAAATAAATATACAAAATGCACATACAATAAGGTAAATTTGTATTGAAATAGATATGTAAAAAAACATATAAAACAATGTAAATTTGTTTCAAAATATATATACGAATACATATAAAATAACGTAGATTTCTATAAATATATATATACCAAATACAAATAAAATTAAGTAAATACGAATCAAAAATGTATACAAAATACACATAAAATAATGTAAACTCGTATAAATATAAATAAACAAAATACCAATAAGAGAATGTGTATTTGTATAAATATAAATATACAAAATGCTCATAAAATAACGTAAATTTGTATAAAACTATATACAAAAATACACAGAAGTAATTAAATTTGTATGAAAATAGATATACAAAATACACACACAATAAGCTAAATTTGAATTGAAATATATATACAAAATACATAAAATAAAGTAGATTCGTTTCAAAATATTTTTTACAAATACACATATAATAACGTAAATTTGTTAAAAAAAACTATATAAACAAAATACACATTAAGTAATGTAAATACATATAAAAAAATATTTACAAAATACACAAATAATTAAGTCATTCGTATCAAAATAAATAAACAAAAAACTAATTAAATAATGTAAATTTGTATGAGAAAACATATACAAAATACACATAAAATAACGTTTAAAGTTTCTATAAAAATATATGTACAAAAATGCACATAAAATTAGTTTGCATAAAAAAATATATACAAAACAGACATTAGATAATGTAAATGAGCATAAAAATATGTATACAAAATACCTATGAAATAATCTAAATTCGTATCGAGTTAAATTAAGAAAATAACAATAAAATAATGTAATTTTGGATGAAAATATATATAGAAAACACACATAAAATATCCTAAATACAAATACAAATATACACATTAAATAATTTAAAATTGAATGAAATAAATATACAAAATAAACATAAAATAAGGTAAATTTGTAATAAAATATATGTAAGAATACACATAAAATAATATAAATTTGTATGAAAATATATATACAAATACACATAAAATAACATGAATTTGTATAAAATTTGTTTCAAAATATATACGAATACACACAAAAAAATAACGTAAATTTTTATGAAAATGTATATATAAAATACACATAAAATAGTTTAAATACGTAGAAAAATATATATACAAAATACACATAAAATGATGTAAATTCGTAAAAAATTAAATACAAAATTCCAATAAAAGAATGTATATTAGGAAAATATATATAAAAACAAATAAAATAACTAAAATTTGTATAAAATATGTACAAAATACAAAAATAATTTAAATTTGTTTGAAAATAGATATGCAAAATACACATAAAGTAAGGCAAATTTGTATTGAAATACATATACAAAACTTACATAAAATAATGTAAATTTGTATGAAAATATATAAACAAATACATATAAAATCACGTAAATTTGGATAAAATATATATATACAAAATATACATTAAATATTTTAAATATGTATAAAATATATTATATTATATATATTTTTATTGATATTTGCGTTATTTATGTGTATTTTGTATATGTTTTCTCATAGAAATTTACATTATTTTATTGGTATTTTGTCTATTATTTTGATACGAATTACATGATTATTTGTGTATTTTTTACATTTTTTTATACGTATTTACATTATTTAATGTGTATTTTGTTTATATATTTTTATACAAATTTCCGTTATTATATGTGAATTTGTATAGGTATTTTGATACAAATTTACATTATTTTATGTATTTTGTATATATATTTCAATTCAGATTTAGCTTATTTTATGTGTATTTTGTATATCTATTTATTTTAATACAAAATCAAATATTTTATGTTTTTTCGTATATGTATTTTTATAAAAATTGCGTTATTTTATGGGTATTTTGCATCTTAATTTTCATACAAATTTACATTATTTTATTAATATTCTCTGTATTTATTTTGATACGATTTTACATTATTTTATTTGTGTTTTGTATATATATTTTTTATACATATTTACATTATTTAATGTTTTTTTTGTATATATATTTGATACAAATTTACGTAATTTTAAGTCTATATGTTTATATATTTTCATTCAAATTTACATTATTTTCAGTGTATTTTGTATATGTATTTCAATACAAGTCTACCTATTTTTATATGTTTTTTGTATATTTATTTTCATACAAGTTTAAATTATTTTTGTGTATTTTTGTATATAGTTTTATACAAATTTAGGTTATTTTATGTGTATTTTGTATATCTATTTTCATACAAATACACATTCTTTTCATGATATTTTGTTTATTTATTTTGACACGAATTAACATTATTTAATGTGTATTTTGTATATATATTTTATACGTATTTACATTATTTCAAGTGTATTTTGTATATATATTTCTATAGAAATCTGCGTTATTTTATGTGTATTCGTATATATATTTTGAAACAAATTTACATTATTTTATGTGTATTTTGCATATTTTTTCAATACAAATTTACCTTATTGTATGTGCATTTTGTATATTAATTTTATTACAAATTTGATTAATCCATGTGTATTTTTGTATATGTATTTTTATAAAAATATGCTTTATTTTATGTTTATTTTGAATCTTTATTTTCATACAAATTTACATTATTTTATTGATATTCTGTGTATATATTTTGATATGTTTTTACATTATTCTATGTATATTTTGTATATATATTTTATATAAAATGTATTTGTTTTCATTTCATACAAATCTACATTATTTTATGTGTTTTTTGTACATGTATTTAAATACAAATTTAACTAGTCATATGTGTATTTTGTATATCTATTTTGTATGTATATTTTCATAGAAATTTAATCTATTTTATGAGTATTCGTATATATATTTTGATACAAATTTACATTATTGATGTGTATTTTGCATATCTATTTCAATATAAATTTACTTTATTTTACGTGCATTTTGTATATTTATTTTAATACAAATTTAATTATTTTATATGCATTTTTCTATATATATTTTTATGCAAATATGCGTTATTATATGGATATTTTGCATCTTTATTTTCATACAAATTTGCATTATTTTATTGATATTCTCTTTATTCATTTTGATTCGATTTAACATTATTCTATGTGTTTTTTGTATATATTTTTTTTATACATATTTACATTATTTAATGTTCATTTTGTATATATTTTTTATCCAAACTTACATTATTTTATGTGTATTTGTTTATATACTTTCATACATATTTACATTATTTTATGTGTTTTTTGTATATATATTTTTCTACGTATTTAAATTATTTTATGTGTATTTTGTATATACATTTTCATAAAAAAATTACGTTATTTTATTGTGTGTATAAGTATATATTTTGATACAAATTTTATACAAATTCATGTTATTTAATGTGTATTTATATATATTTTCATACAAATTTATATTATTTTATGTGTATTTTTTCATATATTTCATTACAAATTTACCTTATTTTATTTTGTATATTTATTTCATTTAGTTTTAAATTATTTTATATGTATATTTGTATTTGTATTTAGGTTATTTTATGTGTATTTTGTATATATATTTTCATACAAAATTACATTATTTTATTGGTATTTCTTAATCTAATTCGATACGAATTTAGATTATTTCATAGGTATTTTGTATACATATTTTTATACTCATTTATATTATCTAATGTGTGTTTTGTATATATTTTTTTATGCAAATTTATCTAATGTTCATTTTTGTACATATATTTTTATAGAAATTTGCGTTATTTTATGTATACAGTTTTATATAAATTTACGTTATTTTATGTGCATTTTGTATATTTATATTTATACAAATACACATTCTTTTATTGGTATATTGTTTATTTACATTTATACGAATTTACATTATTTTATGTGTATTTTGTATACATTTTTTTATACGTATTTACTTAATTTTATGTGTATTTTGTATATGTATTTTTATAGAAATCTACGTTATTTTATGTGTATTCGTATATATATTTTGAAACAAATTTCCATTATTTTATATGTATTTTCCATATCTATTTCAATACAAATTTACCTTATTGTATGTGCATTTTGTATATTTATTTTAATACAAGTTCAAATATTTTATGTGTATTTTGGTATCAATAATTTTATAAAAAAATGCGTTATTTTATAGGTATTTTGCATCTTAATTTTCATTTTATATGTACTTTGTATATATATTTTTATACGCTCTTACATTATTTAATATTTATTTTGAATATATATTTTTATACAAATTCATGGTATTTTATGTGTATTTGTATATATATATTTTCATATAAATTTACATTATTGTATGTGTATTTTGTACATATATTTTATTACAAATCTACCTTATTTTATGTTTATTTTGTATGTGTATTTTGTATATTTATATTTATCCAAGTACACATTCTTTTATTGGTATTTTGTTTATTTATTTTAATTCGAATTTACATTATTTTATGTGTATTTTGAATAAATTTTTTTATACGTATTTACTTAATTTTATGTGTATTTTGTATATATATTTTTATAGAAACCTACGTTTTTTTATTTGTATTCGTATATACATTTTGAAAGAAATTTACATTGTTTTATATGTATTTTTGCATATCTCTTTCAATACAAATTTAACTTATTGTATATGTATTTTGTATATTTATTTCAATGCAAATATAAAAATTTTATGTGTATTTTGGTATATATATTTTTATAAGAAATGCGCTATTTTATGGGAATTTTGCATCTTTATTTTCATACAAATTTACATTATTTTATTAATATTCGGTGTATTTATTTTGATACGATTTTACATTATTTTATTTTTATTTTTTTACTTTTTTATACATATTTACATTATTTAATGTGTATCTTGCATATATATTTTATACAAATTTATTATCTATTATCTATTTTCATACAAATACACATTCTTTTCATGATAGTTTGTTAATTTATTTTGACACGAATTTACATTATTTGATATGTATTTTGTATATATATTTTTATACGTATTTACATAATTTCATATGTATTTTGTATATATATTAAATAGATATTCAAAATACACATAAAATAACCTAAATTTGTATCAAACTATATACATAAATACACAAAAATATTTTAAATTTGTATGAAAATAAATATACAAAATACACATAAAATTAGGTAAATTTGTATGGAAATACATTTACAAAATATACATAAAATAATGTAAATTTGAATGAAAATACATAAACAAATACACTTAAAATAACGTAAATTTGTATAAAAAAAATATATACAAAACACAAATAGAATAATGTAAAATCGTATCAAAATAAAGAGGCAAAATATCCATAAAATAACGCTTTTTTTTTTTAAATATATATACCAAAATACACATAAAAAAATTAGATTTGTATTAAAATAAATATATAAAAAACACATACAATAAGGTAAATTTGTATTGAAATAGATACGCAAAAAACATATAAGGCAATGTAAATTTGTTTCAAAATATGTATACGAATACACATAAAATAACGTAGATTTCTATAAATATATATATATATATATATATATATATATATATATATATATATATATATATATATATATATATATATATATATATATATATATATATATATATATATATATATATATATATATATATATATATATATATATATATATAAAATACACATAAAATGAAGTAAATACGTAAAAAATGTATACAAAATACACATAAAATAATGTAAATTCGTATCAAAATAAATAAACAAAATACCAATAAAAGAATGTGTATTTGTATAAATATATATATACAAAATACACATAAAATAACGTAAATTTATATAAAACTATATACATAAATACACAGAAGTAGTTAAATAAGCTAAATTTGAAT
Organism: Eriocheir sinensis; assembly: GCF_024679095.1. Taxonomy (NCBI): domain Eukaryota; kingdom Metazoa; phylum Arthropoda; class Malacostraca; order Decapoda; family Varunidae; genus Eriocheir; species Eriocheir sinensis. Next base: position 14,114,420 of record NC_066552.1, read on the forward strand.
TGAAATATATATACAAAATTCATGAAATAACGTAAATTTGTATCAAAATATTTATACAAATACACATATAATAACGCAAATATGTATGAAAATACATAAACAAAATACACATTAAATAATGTAAATACGTATAAAAAAATGTGTACAAAATACACATATAATCATGTAATTCGTATCAAAATAAATAAACAAAATACCAATAAAATAATATAAATTTGTATGAGTAAACGTGTATGTTGCATATTTTTCCAATACAAATTTACCTTATTATATACGCATTTTGTATATTAATTTTAATACAAATTTTATTATTCGATGTGTATTTTTGTATCTGTATTTTTATAAACATATGCATTATTTTTTGGGTATTATGCGTCTTTATTTTCATTCAAATTTACAATATTTTATTGATATTCTGCTCATTCATTTTGATACGAATTGATATTATTCTATGTGTATTTTGTAGATATTTTTCATACAAATTTACGTTATTTTATGTGTATTTGTTTATATATTTTCACACAAATTTACAAAATTTTATGGCTATTTTGTATATACATTTCATAAGAAATTTACCTAGTTTTATGTGTATTTTGTATATCTATTTTCATAGAAACTCAAGTTATTTCTATGTATTTTTGTATATATTTTAATACAAATTTTAGTTATGTTATGCGTATTTTGTAAATTTATTTTCATTCATATATATATATTATTTTATTGGTGTTTTGTTGATTTATATTGATACGAATTTACATTATTTTATATGTACTTTGTATATATATTTTTATACGCTTTAACATTATTTAATATTTATTTTGAATATATATTTTTATACAAATTCATGGTATTTTATGTGTTTTTGAATATATATTTTCATATAAATTTACATTATTTTATGTGTGTTTTGTACATATATTTTATTACAAATCTACCTTATTTGATGTTTATTTTGTATATGTATTTTGTATATTTATATTTATCCAAATACACATTCTTTTATTGGTATTTTGTTTATTTATTTTAAATCGAATTTACATTATTTTATGTGTATTTTGTATACATTTTTTTATATGTATTTACATAATTTTATGTGTATTTTATTTATATATTTTTATAGAAATCTACGTTTTTTTTATTTGTATTCGTATATATATTTTGAAACAAATTTACATTGTTTTATATGTATTTTTGCATATCTCTTTCAATACAAATTTATCTTATTGTATGTGCATTTTGTATATTTATTTCAATACAAATTTAAATATTTTATGTGTATTTTGGAATATATATTTTTATAAGAAATGCGCTATTTTATGGGAATTTTGCATCTTTATTTTCATACAAATTTACATTATTTTATTAATATTTGGTGTATTTATTTTGATACGAATTTATATTATTCTATTTGTTTTTTGTATATACTTTTTTATACATATTTACATTATTTAATGAGTATCTTGCATATATATTTTATACAAATTTATTATCTATTATCTATTTTTATACAAATACACATTCTTTACATACCAATAAAAGAATGTGTATTTGTATAAATATAAATATACAAAATGCACATAAAATAACGTAAATTTATATAAAACTATATACATAAAATAACGCAAATTTCTATAAAAATATATGTACAAAAATGAGCATAAAATAAATTTGCATAAAAATATATATACAAAACACACTTTAGATAATGTAAATGAGTATAAAAATATGTATACAAAATACCTATGAAATAATCTAAATTCGTATCGAATTAAATTAAGAAAATACCAATAAAATAATGTAATTTTGGATGAAAATATATATACAAAATACACATAAAATAACCTAAATACAAATACAAATATACGCATAAAATAATTTAAAATTGAATGAAATAAATATACAAAATAAACATAAAATAAGGTAAATTTGTAATGAAATATATGAAAAAATACACATAAAATAATATAAATTTGTATGAAAATATATACAAATACACATTAAATAACATGAATTTGTATAAAATTTGTATCAAAATATATACTTATACACACAATAAAATAACGTAATTTTTTTATGAAAATGTATATACAAAATACACATAAAATAATTTGAATACGTAGAAAAATATATATACAAAAAAACACATAAAATAATGTAAATTTGTATGAAAATATATAAACAAATACACATAAAATAATGTAAATTTGGATAAAATATATATACAAAATGAACATTAAATAATGTAAATATGTATAAAAAAAATATACAAAATACACATAGAATAATGTTAAATCGTATCAAAATAAATAAAGAGAATATCAATAAAATAATGTAAATTTGTATGAAAATAAAGATGCAAAATATCCATATAAAAACGCATATTTGCATAAAAATATATATACAAAAATACATATAAAATAGTTAAATTTGTATTAAAATAAATATACAAAATGCACGTACAATAAAGTAAATTTGTATTGAAATAGATATGCAAAATACACATCAATTATGTAAATTTGTATCAAAATATGTATACGAATACTCAAAAAATAGAGTAAATTTCTATGAAAATATACATACAAAATAGATATACAAAATACACATATAACTAGTTAAATTTGTATTTAAATACATGTACAAAAAACACATAAAATAATGTAGATTTGTATGAAATGAAAACAAATACATTTTATATAAAATATATATACAAAATACACATAGAATAATGTAAAATCATATCAAAATAAATATACAGAATATCAATAAAATATTGTAAATTTGTATGAAAATAAAGATGCAAAATACCCATAAAAAAAGCATTTTTTTTATAAAAATACATATACAAAAATACACATAGATTAATCAAATTTGTATTAAAATTAATATACAAAATGCACATACAATAAGGTAAATTTGTATTGAAAAAATATGCAAAATACACATAAAATAATGTAAATTTGTTTCAAAATATATATACGAATACACATAAAATAACGCAGATTTCTATAGAAATATATATACAAAATACACTTGAAATAATATAAATACGTATAAAAATATATATACAAAAATACACATTAAATAATGTTAATTCGTGTCAAAATAAATAAACAAAATATCATGAAAAGAATGTGTATTTGTATGAAAATAGATATACAAAATACACATAAAATAACCTAAATTTGTATAAAACTATATACAAAAATACACAAAAATAATTTAAACTTGTATGAAAATAAATATACAAAAAACATATAAAAATAGGTAAATTTGTATTGAAATACATATACAAAATACATATAAAATAATGTAAATTTGAATGAAAATATATAAACATATTGACTTAAAATAACGTAAATTTGTATCAAATATATATACAAAAAAAACATTAAATAATGTAAATATGTATAAAAAAATATATACATAACACAAATAAAATAATGTAAAATCATATCAAATAAATACAGAAAATATTAATAAAATAATGTAAATATGTATGAAAATTAAGATGCAAAATACCCATAAAATAACGCATTTTTTATAAAAATATAAATACGAAAAAACATAAAATATTTGATTTTGTATTAAAATAAATAGATATACAAAATACACATATAATAAGCTAAATTTGAATTGAAATATATATGCAAAATACATAAAATAATGTAAATTTGTATCAAAATACCTATACAAATACACATATAATAACGTAAATTTGTATAAAAATATATAAACAAAATACACATTAAATAATGTAAATACGTATAAAAAAATGTACAAAATACACAAATAATCATGTAATTCGTATCAAAATAAATAGACAAAATATCAATAAAATAATGTAAATTTCTATGAGAAAACACATACAAAATACACATAAATAACGCAAATATCAATAAAAATATATATAATATAATATATTTTTATACATATTTAAAATATTTAATGTATATTTTGTATATATATTTTATCCAAATTTACGTTATTTTACATGTATTTGTTTATACATTTTCATACAAATTTACACTATTTTATGTGAGTTTTGTATATGTATTTCAATACAAATTTGCCTAACTTTATGTGTATTTTGCATATCTATTTTCAAACAAATTTAAATTATTTTTGTGTATTTTTGTATATATTTTTATAAAAATTTAAGTTATTTTTTTTGTTTTTTGTATATATATTTTCCTACAAATATACATTCTTTTATTGGAATTTTGTGTATTTAATTTTTTACGAATTTACATTATTTTATGTGTATTTTGTATATATATTTTTCTACGTATTTAAATTATTTTATGTGTATTTTATATATACATTTTCATAAAAATTTACGTTATTTTATTGTGTGTATTCGCATATATTTTCAAACAAATTTTATACAAATTCATGTTATTTTATGTGTATTTGTATATATATTTTCATACAAATTTATATTATTTTATGTGTATTCTTACATATATTTTATTACAAATTTACCTTATTTTATGTTTATTTTGTATATTTATTTCATTTAATATAATCAAATTTAAATTTATTGTATATGCATTTTGTATATTAATTTTAATACAAATTTAATTATTCTATGTGTATTTTTCTATATGTATTTTTATAAAAATATGCTTTATTTTATGGGTATTTTGCATCTTTATTTTCATTCAAATTTACGATATTTTATTGATATACTGCTCATTCATTTTGATACGATTTGACATTATTCTATGTGTATTTTGTATATATTTTTCATACAAGTAGATTTGTAATAAAATATATGTACAAAATACACCTAAAATAATGTAAATTTATGTGAAAATATATATACAAATACACATAAAATACCATGAATTTGTATAAAATTAAATTTTCAAAATAAATATTAAATAATGTAAAAGCGTATAAAATTATATATACAAAGTACATATAAAATAATGTAAATTCGTATCAATATAAATCAACAAAACACCAATAAAATAATATATATTTGAATGAAAATAAATTTACAAAATACACATAACATTACTAAAATTTGTATTAAAATATATACAAAAATACATAGAAATAATTTGAGTTTAAATGAAAATAGATATACAAAATACACATAAAACTAGGTAAATTTCTTTTGAAATGTATATACAAAATACCCATAAAATATTGTAAATTTGTGTCAAAATATATAAACATATACACATAAAATAACGTAAATTTGTATGAAAAATATATACAAAATACACATAGAATAATGTCAATTCGTACCAAATTGAATGAGCGGAATATCAATAAAATAATGTAAATTTGTATGAAAATAAAGATGCAAAATACCCAAAAAATAAAGCATATGTTTTTAAAAATACAGATACAAAAATACACATCGAATAATTAAATTTGTATTAAAATTAATATACAAAATGCGTATATAATAAGGTAGATTTGTACTGAAAAAATATGCAACATACACGTTTACTCATACAAATTTATATTATTTTATTGGTATTTTGCTTATTTATTTTGATACGAATTACATGATTACATGTGTATTTTGTACATATTTTTTTATACGTATTTACATTATTTAATGTGTATTTTGTTTATATATTTTCATACAAATTTACGTTATTATATGTGTATTTGTATAAATATTTTGATACAAATTTACTTTATTTCATGTATTTTGTATATATATTTCAATTCAAATTTAGCTTATTTTGTGTGTATTTTGTATATATTTTCATACAAATTTAATTACTTCTATGTATTTTTGTATATAGTTTTATATAAATTTACGTTATTTTATTTGTATTTTGTATATTTATATTTATACAAATACACATTCTTTTATTGGTATTTTGATTATTTATTTTGATACGAATTTACATTATTTTATGTGTATTTTGTATACATTTTTTTATACGTATTTACTTCATTTTATGTGTATTTTGTATATATATTTTTATAGAAATCTACGTTATTTTATGTGTATTCGTATATATATTTTGAAACAAATTTACATTGTTTTTTATGTATTTTGCATATCTATTTCAATACAAATTTACCTTATTGTATGTGTTTTTTGTATATTTATTTTAATACAAATTTAATTTTTTGATGTGTATTTTGGTATATATATTTTTATAAATAAAGAAAATGCCTTATTTTATGGGAATTTTGCTTCTTTATTTTCATACAAATTTACATTATTTTATTAATATTCTGTGTATTTATTTTGATACGATTTTACATTATTCTATTTGTGTTTTGTACATATTTTTTTATAAAAGTTTACGTTATTTTAAGTGTATTTGTTTATGTATTTTCATTCAAATTTACATTATTTTATGTGTATTTTGTGTATGTATTTCAATATAAATTTACCTAATTTTATGTGTATTTTGTATATTTATTTTCATACAAATTTAAAATATTTTTGTGCACGCATTTACATTATTTAATGTGTGTTTTGTATATATATTTTTATGCAAATTTACTTTATTTTATGTGCATTTTTGTACATATATTTTTTTAGAAATTTGCGTTATTTTATGTGTATTTGTATATGTTTTCTCATACAAATTTACATTATTTGATTGCTATTTTGTTTATTTATTTTGATACGAATGAAAATATATATACAAAATATACATAAAATAAACTAAATTTCTATTAAAATATATATACAAAATACATGAAATAATGTAAATTTTTATCAAAATATTTTAACAGATGCGCATAAAATAACGTAAATTTGTTTTAAAATATACAAAATACATATTAAATAATATAAATATGTATATTGCGTTATTTTATGGGTATTTTGCTGCTTTATTTTCATACAAATTTACATTATTTTATTAATATTCTGTGTATTTATTTTGATACGATTTTACATTATTCTATTTGTGTTTTGTGCATATTTTTTTTTATATAAATTTACTTTATTTTAAGTGTATTTGTTTATGTATTTTCATTCAAATTTACATTATTTTATGTGTATTTTGTGTATGTATTTCAATACAAATTTACCAAATTTTATGTGTATTTTGTATATTTATTTTCATACAAATTTAAAATATTTTTGTTTATTTTTGTATAGTTTGATACAAATTTAGGTTATTTTATGTGTATTTTCTACATCTATTTTCATACAAATACCCATTCTTTTATTGATATTTTTTTTTTTTGACGCGAATTATATGTGAATTTGTTTTCATTTCATACAAATTTACATTATTTTATGTGTATTTTGTACATGTATTTAAATACAAATTTAGGTAATTATATGTGTATTTTGTATATCTATTTTCATACAAATTGATTTTTTTTTTGTATATATTTTTATTCAAATTTTCGTAATCTTATAAAAATATATATACCAAAAAACACATAAAATATTTAAATTTGCATTGAAATAAATATACAAAATGCACGTACAATAAGGTAAATTTGTATTGAAAGAGATATGCAAAAATACATATAAAACAATGTAAATTTGTTTCAAAATATATATACGAATACAAATAAAAAAACGTAGATTTCTATAAAAATATATATACAAAATACACATAAAATTAAGTAAATACGTATAAAAAAATGTATACAAAATATACATAAAATAATGTAAATTCGAATTAAAATAAATAAACAAAATACAAATAAAAGAATGTGTATTTGGATAAATATAAATATACACAATACACATACAAAATAAACATAAAATAAGGTAGATTTGTAAAAAAATATATGTACAAAATACACATAAAATAATGTAAATTCGTATCAATATAAATCAACAAAACACCAATAAAATAATATATATTTGAATGAAAATAAATTTACAAAATACACATAACATAACTAAAATTTGTATTAAAATATATACAAAAATACATAGAAATAATTTGAGTTTGTATGAAAATAGATATACAAAATACACATAAAACTAGGTAAATTTCATTTGAAATGTATATACAAAATACCCATAAAATATTGTAAATTTGTGTCAAAATATATAAGCAAATACACATAAAATAACGTAGATTTGTATGAAAAATATATACAAAATACACATAGAATAATGTCAATTCGTATCAAAATGAATGAGCAGAATATCAATAAAATAATGTAAATTTGTTTGAAAATAAAGATGCAAAATACCCAAAAAATAAAGCATATGTTTATAAAAATATAGATACAAAAATACACATCGAATAATTAAATTTGTATTAAAATTAATATACAAAATGCGTATATAATAAGATAAATTTGTATTGGAAAAATATGCAACATACACGTTTACTCATACAAATTTATATTATTTTATTGGTATTTTGTTTATTTATTTTGATACGAATTACATGATTACATGTGTATTTTGTACATATTTTTTTATACGTATTTACATTATTTAATGTGTATTTTGTTTATATATTTTCATACAAATTTACGTTATTATATGTGTATTTGTATAAATATTTTGATACAAATTTACTTTATTTCATGTATTTTGTATATATATTTCAATTCAAATTTAGCTTATTTTGTGTGTATTTTGTATATATTTTCATACAAATTTAATTACTTCTGTGTATTTTTGTATGTAGTTTTATATAAATTTACGTTATTTTATGTGTATTTTGTATATTTATATTTATACAAATACACATTCTTTTATTGGTATTTTGATTATTTATTTTGATACGAATTTACATTATTTTATGTGTATTTTGTATACATTTTTTTATACGTATTTACTTCATTTTATGTGTATTTTGTATACATTTTTTTATACGTATTTACTTCATTTTATGTGTATTTTGTATATATATTTTTATAGAAATCTACCTTGTTTCATGTGGGTTCGTATATATATTTTGAAACAAATTTACATTGTTTTATATGTATTTTGCATATCTATTTCAATACAAATTTACCTTATTGTATGTGTTTTTTGTATATTTATTTTAATACAAATTTAATTTTTTGATGTGTATTTTGGTATATATATTTTTATAAATAAAGAAAATGCCTTATTTTATGGGTATTTTGCTTCTTTATTTTCATACAAATTTACATTATTTTTTTAATATTATGTGTATTTATTTTGATACGATTTTACATTATTCTATTTGTGTTTTGTACATATTTTTTTTTATAAAAGTTTACGTTATTTTAAGTGTATTTGTTTATGTATTTTCATTCAAATTTACATTATTTTATGTGTATTTTGTGTATGTATTTCAATACAAATTTACCTAATTCTATGTGTATTTTGTATATTTATTTTCATACAAATTTAAAATATTTTTGTGTATTTTTGTATATAGTTTGATACAAATTTAGGTTATTTTATGTGTATTTTGTATATCTATTTTCATACAAATACACATTCTTTTATTGATATTTTGTTTATTTATTTTGACGCGAATTTACATTATTTAATGTGTATTTTGTATATATATTTTTATACGTATTTACATCATTTCATGTGTATTTTGTATAGATTTAAACAAATTTATATTATTTAATGTGTATTTTGTATATATATATTTATACAAACACACATTCTTTTATTGGTATTTTGTTTATTTATTTTGATACTAATTTACATTATTTTATGTGTATTTTGTATACATTTTTTATACGTATTTACTTAATTTTATGTGTATTTTGTATATATATTTTTATAGAAATCTACCTTGTTTCATGTGTATTCGTATATATATTTTGAAACAAATTTACATTGTTTATATGTATTTTGCATATCTATTTTTGTGTATTCTGTATTTATTTTTGTTATACATAGAATAATGTAAAATCGTATCAAAATAGGTACGCAGAATATCAATAAAATAATTTAAATTTGTGTGAAAATAAAGATGCAAAATACCCATAAAATAAAGCATTTTTTTTTTAAATACATATACAAAAATACACATAGATTAATTAAATTTGTAACATCATTTGATGTGTATTTTGTTTATATATTTCTATAGAAATCTACGTTGATTAATGAGTGTTCGTATATAGATTCTGAAATAAATTTACACTGTTTTATGTGTATTTTGCATATTTCTTCAATACAAATTTACCTTATCGTATATGCATTTTGTATATTAATTTTAATACAAATTTAATTATGCTATGTGTATTTTTGTATATGTTTTTTTTATAAAAATATGCTTTATTTTATGGGTATTTTGCATTTTTATTTTCATACAACTTTACATTATTTTATTTATATTCTGTTTATTTTTTTTTAAACAATTTTACATTATTCTATGTGTATTTTGTATATCTATTTTTATACGTATTTACTTAATTTTATGTGTATTTTGTATATATATTTTTAAAGAAATCTACGTTATTTTATATGTATTCGTATATATATTTTGAAACAAACTTACATTGTTTTATATGTATTTTTGCATATCTCTTTCAATACAAGTTTACCTTATTGTATGTGCATTTTGTATATTTATTTCAATACAAATTTAAATATTTTATGTGTATATTGGTATATATATTTTTATAAGAAATGCGCTATTTGATGGGAATTTTGCATCTTTATTTTCATACAAATTTACTTTATTTTATTAAGATTCGGTGTATTTATTTTGTTACGATTTCACATTATTCTATTTGTTTTTTGTATATATATTTTTTTTTTACATATTTACATTATTTAATATGTATCTTGCATATATATTTCATACAAATTTATTATCTATTATTTATTTTCATGCAAATACACATTCTTTTCATGATATTTTGTTTATTTATTTTGACACGAATTTACCTAGATATGTATTTTGTATATATATTTTTATACGTATTTACATAATTTCATGTGTATTTTGTATATATATATTTTTATAGAAATCTACGTTATTTTATGTGTATTCGTGAATATATTTTGAAACAAATTAGCTTTGTTTTATATGTATTTTTGAATATCTCTTTCAATACATATTTAACTTACTGTATATGCATTTTGTATATTTATTTCAATACAAATTTAAATATTTTATGTGTATTTTTATATATATTTTTTTAAAAAATGCGCTATTTTATGGGAATTTTGCATCTTTCTTTTCATACAAATTTACACTATTTTATTGATATTCTGTGTATTTATATTGATTGGATTTTACATTATTCTATTTCTTTTTTGTATATATTTTTTTATGCACATTTACATTATTTAATGTGTATCTTGCATATATATTTTATACAAATTAACGTTATTTTAAGTGTATTTGTTTATATATTTTCATTCAAATTTACATTATTTTATGTGTATTTTGTATATGTATTTCAATACAAATTTACCTAATTTTATGTGTATTTTGTATATTTCTTTTCATACAAATTTTAAAAACTTTTGTGTATTTTTGTATATAGTTTTATACAAATTTAGGTTATTTTATGTACGCATTTACATTATTTAATGTGTGTTTTGTATATATATTTTTATACAAATTTACTTTATTTTATGTGCATTTTTGTACATATATTTTTTTAGAAATTTGCGTTATTTTATGTGTATTTGTATATGTTTTCTCATACAAATTTACATTATTTGATTGCTATTTTGTTTATTTATTTTGATACGAATGAAAATATATATACAAAATATACATAAAATAAACTAAATTTCTATTAAAATATATATACAAAATACATGAAATAATGTAAATTTTTATCAAAATATTTTAACAGATGCGCATAAAATTACGTAAATTTGTTTTAAAATATACAAAATACATATTAAATAATATAAATATGTATAAAAAAATATATACAAAACACAAATAGAATAATATAAAATGGTATCAAAATAAATACACTGAATATTAATAAAACAATGTAAATTTGTATGAAAATAAAGATGGAAAATACCCATTAAATAACGCATTTTTTTATAAAAATATATATACCAAAATACACATGAAAAAATTAATTTGTATGGAAATACATATATAAGATACACATCAAATAATGTAAATTTGAATGAAAATATATAAACAAATACACTTAAAATAACGTAAATTTGTATAAAATATATATGCAAGATACACATTAAATAATGTAAATGTGTATAAAAAAATATATACAAAAAACAAATAGAATAATGTAAAATCGTATCAAAATAAATACACAGAATATCAATAAAATAATGTAAATTTGTATGAAAATAAAGATGCAAAATTCCCAAAAATTATCGCATTTTTTATAAAAATATATATACCAAAATACACATAAAATATTTAAATTTGTATTGAAATAAATATACAAAATGCATATACAGTAAGGTAAATTTGTATTGAAAGAGATATCCAAAAATACATATAAAACAATGTAAATTTGTTTCAAAATATATATACGAATACACATAAAATAAAGTAGATTTCTATAGAAATATATATACAAAATACATATGAAATTATGTAAATACGTATAAAAATATATATACAAAATACATATCAAATAATGTAAACTCGTGTCAAAATAAATAAACAAAATATCATGAAAAGAATGTGTATTTGTATGAAAATAGATAATAGATAATAAATTTGTATAAAATATATATGCAAGATACACATTAAATAATGTAAATAAATATAAAAAAGTATATACAAAAAACAAATACAATAATGCAAAATCATATCAAAATAAATACACCGAATATTAATAAAATAATGTAAATTTGTATGAAAATAAAGATGCAAAATTCCCATAAAATAGCGCATTTCTTATAAAAATATATATACCAAAATACACATAATATATTTAAATTTGTATTGAAATAAATATACAAAATACACATACAATAAGGTAAATTTGTATTGAAAGAGATATGCAAAAATACATATAAAACAATGTAAATTTGTTTCAAAATATATATACGAATACAAATAAAAAAACGTAGATTTCTATAAAAATATATATACAAAATACACATAAAATTAAGTAAATACGTATAAAAAAATGTATAAAAAATACACATAAAATAATGAAAATTCGAATTAAAATAAATAAACAAAATACCAATAAAAGAATGTGTATTTGGATAGATATAAATATACTAAATACACATACAAAATAAACATAAAATAAGGTAGATTTGTAATAAAATATATGTACAAAATACACATAAAATAATGTAAATTTATATGAATATATATATACAAATACACATAAAATACCATGAATCTTTATAAAAATATATATTCAAAATAAATATTAAACAATGTAAAAGCGTATAAAAATATATATATAAAGTACATATAAAATGAAAATTAAGATGCAAAATACCTATAAAATAACGAATTTTTTATAAAATTATTGATACCAAAATACACATAAAATATTTGAACTTGTATTAAAATAAATATACAAAATGCACATACAATAAGGTAAATTTGTATTGAAATAGATATGCAAAATACATATAAAATAATGTAAATTTGTTTCAAAATATATATACGAATACACATAAAATAACGTAGATTTCTATAAAAATACATATACAAAATACTCATAAAATTAAGTAAATAAGTATAAAAAAAATGTATACAAAATACACGTAAAATAATGTAAATTCGTATAAATGTAAATAAACAATATACCAATAAAAGAATGTGTATTTGAATAAATATAAATATACAATATGCACATAAAATAACGTAAATCTATATAAAACTATATACATAAAATAACGCAAATTTCTATAAAAATATATGTACAAAAATGAGCATAAAATAATTTTGCATAAAAACATATATACAAAACACACATTAGATAATGTAAATGAGTGTAAAAATATGTATACAAAATACGTATGAAATAATCTAAATTTGTATCGAATTAAATTTAGAAATACCAATAAAATAATGTAATTTTGGATGAAAATATATATACAAAATACACATAAAATAACCTAAATACAAATACAAATATACACATAAAATAATTTAAAATTGAATGAAATAAATATACAAAATAAACATAAAATAAGGTAAATTTGTAATGAAATATATGAAAAAATACACATAAAATAATATAAATTTGTATGAAAATATATATACAAATACACATTAAATAACATGAATTTGTATAAAATTTGTATCAAAATATATACTTATACACACAATAAAATAACGTAATTTTTTTATGAAAATGTATATACAAAATACACATAAAATAATTTAAATATGTAGAAAAATATATATACAAAAAACACATAAAATAATGTAAATATGTATGAAAATATATAAACAAATACACATAAAATAATGTAAATTTGGATAAAGTATATATACAAAATGAACATTAAATAATGTAAATATGAATAAAAAAAATATATACAAAAAACACATAGAATAATTTTAACTCGTATCAAAATAAATAAAGAGAATATCAATAAAATAATGTAAATATGTATGAAAATAAAGATGCAAAATATCCATATAATAACGCATATTTGCATAAAAAATATATATGCAAAAATACATATAAAATAATTAAATTTGTATTAAAATAAATATACAAAATGCACGTACAATAACGTAAATTTGTATTGAAATAGATATGCAAAATACACACTAATAATGTAAATTTGTATCAAAATATATATACGAATACTCATAAAATAGAGTAAATTTATATGAAAATTTACATACAAAATAGATATACAAAATAACCTTATAACTAGTTAAATTTGTATTTAAATACATGTACAAAAAACACATAAAATAATGAAGATTTGTATGAAATGAAAACAAATACATTTTATATAAAATATATATACAAAATACACATAGAATAATGTAAAAACATATAAAAATAAATACACAGAATATCAATAAAATAATGTAAATTTGTATGAAAATAAAGATGCAAAATACCCATAAAATAAAGCATATTTTTATAAAAATACATATACAAAAATACACATAGATTAATCAAATTTGTATTAAAATTAATATACAAAATGCACATACAATAAGGTAGATTTGTATTGAAAAAATATGCAAAATACACATAAAACAATGTAAATTTGTTTCAAAATATATATACGAATACCCATAAAATAACGCAGATTTCTATAGAAATATATATACAAAATACACTTGAAATAATGTAAATACGTATAAAAATATATATACAAAATACACATTAAATAATGTTAATTCGTGTCAAAATAAATAAACAAAATATCATGAAAAGAATGTGTATTTGTATGAAAATAGATATACAAAATACACATAAAATAACTTAGATTTGTATAAAACTATATACAAAAATACACAAAAATAATTCAAACTTGTATGAAAATAAATATACAAAAAACATATAAAAATAGGTAAATTTGTATTGAAATACATATACAAAATACACATAAAATAATGTAAATTTGAATGAAAATATATAAACATATAGACTTAAAATAACGTAAATTTGTACCAAATATATATACAAAAAAAAACATTAAATAATGTAAATATGTATAAAAAAAATATATACAAAACACAAATAAAATAATGTAAAATCGTTTCAAAATAAATACAGAAAATATTAATAAAATAATGTAAATTTGTATGAAAATTAAGATGCAAAATATCCATAAAATAACGCATTTTTTTATAAAAATATATATACGAAAAAACATAAAATATTTGATTTTGTATTAAAATAAATAGATATACAAAATACACATAAAATAAGCTAAATTTGAATTGAAATATATATACAAAATACATAAAATGATGTAAATTTGTATCAAAATACCTATACAAATACACATATAATAACGTAAATTTGTATAAAAATATATAAACAAAATACACATTAAATAATGTAAATACGTTTAAAAAAATGTAAAAAATACTCAAATAATCATGTAATTCAAACAAATTTTATACAAATTCATGTTATTTTATGTGTATTTCTATATATATTTTCATACAAATTTATATTATTCTATGTGTATTCTTACATATATTTTATTACAAATTTACCTTATTTTATGTTTATTTTGTATATTTATTTCATTCAATTTTAAATTATTTAATGTGTATATTTGTATTTGTATTTAGGTTATTTTTTGTGTGTTTTCTATATATATTTTCATCCAAAATTACATTATTTTATTGTTATTTTCTTAATTTAACTCGATACGAATTTAGATTTTATGTTTTTTTTTTTTGTATATATATTTTTATAGAAATCTACGTTATTTTA
Organism: Eriocheir sinensis; assembly: GCF_024679095.1. Classification (NCBI taxonomy): domain Eukaryota; kingdom Metazoa; phylum Arthropoda; class Malacostraca; order Decapoda; family Varunidae; genus Eriocheir; species Eriocheir sinensis. The sequence continues at coordinate 14,130,659 of NC_066552.1, forward strand.
TCTGTATTCGTATATATATTTTGAAACAAATTTACATTGTTTTATGTGTATTTTGCATATCTATTTCAATACAAATCTACCTTATTGTATGTGCATTTTGTATATTTATTGTAATACAAATTTAAATATTATATGTGTATTTTGGTATATATATTTTCATTAAAAATTCGTTGTTTTATGGGTATTTTGCATCTTTATTTTCATACAAATTTACATTATTTTATTAATATTCTGTGTATTTATTTTGATACTATTTTACATTATTCTATTTGTGTTTTGTATATATTTTTTATACATATTTACATTATTTAATGTGTATTTTCTATATATATTTCATACAAATTTACGTTATTTTAAGTGTATTTGTTTATATATTTTCATTCAAACTTACATTATTTTATGTGTATTTTGTATATGTATTTCAATAGAAATTTAACTAGTTTTATGTGTATTTTGTAGATATATTTTTATACAAATTTAAATTATTTTTGTGTATTTTTTGAATAGAGTTTTATACAAATTTACAATATTTTATGTGTATTTTGTATATCTATTTTCATTCAAATACACATTCTTTTATTGATATTTTGTTTATATATTTTGATGCGAATTTACATTATTTAATGTGTATTGTGTATATATATTTTTATACGTATTTACGTCATTTCATGTGTATTTTGTATATATATTTCTATAGAAATATACGTTATTTTATGTGTATTCGTATATATATTTTCAAACAAATATACATTGTTTTATGTGCATTTTGTATATTTTTTCAATACAAATTTACCTTATTGTACGTGCATTTTGTATATTCATTTTAATACAAATTTAATTATTCTATGTGTATTCTTGTATATGTATTTTTAAAAAAAATATGCTTTATTTTATGGGTATTTTGCATCTTTATTTTCATACAAAATTACATTATTTTATTGATATTCTGTGTATTTATTTTGATACGATTTTACATTATTCTATGTATATTTTGTATATCTATTTTATACAAATTTACATTATTTTATGTGTATTTTGTACATGTATTTAAATACAAATTTAACTAATTATATGTGTATTTTGTATATATATTTTCTTACAAATTGAAATTTTTGTTTTTGTTTTTTTGTATATATTTTTATTCAAATTTTCGTAATTTTATGTGTGTTTTGTATATTTATTTTCCTACAAATATACGTTCTTTTATCGGAATTTTCTTTATTTATTTTGATACGAATTTTCATTTTTTTAGGGGTATTTGATATATATATTTTTATACTTATTTACATAATTTTATATGTATTTTGAATATATATTTTCATAGAAATTTACTCTATATGTATATACAAAAAAACACAAAAATAATTTAAACTTGTATGAAAATAAATATACAAAATACACATAAAATTAGGTAAATTTCTATTGAAATACATATACAAAATACACTTAAAATAATGTAAATTTGAATGAAATTATATAAAAAAATACACTAAAAAAAACGTTAATTTGTATAAAATATATATAAAAAATAAACATTAAATAATGAAAATATGTATAAAAAAATATATACTAAACACAAATAGTATAATATAAAATCGTATCAAAATATATACACAGAATATTAATAAAATAATGTACATTTGTATGAAAAATAAGGTGCAAAATACCTATAAAATAACGCATTTTTTATAAAATTTTATATACCAAAATACACATAAAATATTTGAATTTGTATTAAAATAAATATACAAAATGCACATACAATAAGGTAAGTTTGTATTGAAAAAGATATGTAAAAAACATATAAAACAATGTAAATTTGTTTCAAAATATATATACGAATACACATAAAATAACGTAGATTTCAATAAATATTTGTATACAAAATACAAATAAAATTAAGTAAATACGAATCAAAAATGTATACAAAATACACATAATAAGAGAATGTGTATTTGTATAAATATAAATATACAAAATGCACATAAAATAACGTAAGTTTGTATAAAACTATATACAAAAATACACAGAAGTAATTAAATTTGTATGAAAATAGATATACAAAATACACACAAAATAAGCTAAATTTGAATTGAAATATATATAAAAAAATACATAAAATAAAGTAAATTCGTTTCAAAATATTTTTAACAAATACACATATAATAACGTAAATTTGTAAAAAAAATATATAAACAAAATACACATTAAGTAATGTAAATACGTATAAAAAAATATTTACAAAATACACAAATAATCAAGTCATTCGCATCAAAATAAATAAACAAAAAACTAATTAAATAATGTAAATTTGTATGAGAAAACATATACAAAATACACATAAAATAACGTTTTAAGTTTCTATAAAAATATATGTACAAAAATGCACATAAAATTAATTTGCATAAAAAAATATATACAAAACACACATTAGATAATGTAAATGAGTATAAAAATATGTATACAAAATACCTATGAAATAATCTAAATTCGTATCGAGTTAAATTAAGAAAATAACAATAAAATAATGTAATTTTGGATGAAAATATATATAGAAAACTCACATAAAATAACCTAAATACAAATACAAATATACACATTAAATAATTTAAAATTGAATGAAATAAATATACAAAATAAACATAAAATAAGGTAAATTTGTAATAAAATATATGTACGAATACACATAAAATAATATAAATTTGTATGAAAATATATATACAAATACACATAAAATAACATGAATTTGTATAAAATTTGTTTCAAAATATATACGAATACACATAATAAAATAACTTAAATTTTTATGAAAATGTATATATAAAATACACATAAAATAGTTTAAATACGTAGAAAAATATATATACAAAATACACATAAAATAATGTAAATTCGTAAAAAATTAAATACACAAAATTCCAATAAAAGAATGTATATTTGTAGGAAAATATATATACAAAAAACAAATAAAATAACTAAAATTTGTATAAAAATATATACAAAAATACACAAAAAAAATTTAAATTTGTTTGAAAATAGATATGCAAAATACACATAAAGTTAGGCAAATTTGTATTGAAATACATATACAAAACTCACATAAAATAATGTAAATTTGTATGAAAATATATAAACAAATACATATAAAATCACGTAAATTTGGATAAAATATATATATACAAAATATACATTAAATATTTTAAATATGTATAAAAATATATTATATTATATATATTTTTATTGATATTTGCGTTATTTATGTGTATTTTGTATATGTTTTCTCAAAGAAATTTACATTATTTTATTGGTATATTGTCTATTTATTTTGATACGAATTACATGATTATTTGTGTATTTTTTATATTTTTTTATACGTATTTACATTATTTAATGTGTATTTTGTTTATATATTTTTATACAAATTTACGTTATTATATGTGTATTTATATAGGTATTTTGATACAAATTTACATTATTTTATGTATTTTGTATATATATTTCAATTCAAATTTAGCTTATTTTATGTGTATTTTGTATATCTATTTATTTTAATACAAAATCAAATATTTTATGTTTTTTCGTATATATATTTTTATAAAAAATGCGTTATATTATGGATATTTTGCATCTTAATTTTTATACAAATTTACATTATTTTATTAATATTTTCTGTATTTATTTTGATACGATTTTACATTATTTTATTTGTGTTTTGTATATATTTTTTTATACATATTTACATTATTTAATGTTTTTTTGTATATATATTTGATACAAATTTACGTAATTTTAAGTCTATATGTTTATATATTTTCATTCAAATTTACATTATTTTAAGTGTATTTTGTATACGAATTTACATTGTTTTATATGTACTTTGTATATATATTTTTATACGCATTTACATTATTTAATATTTATTTTGAATATATATTTTTATAAAAATTCATGGTATTTTATGTGTATTTGCATATATATTTTCATATAAATTTACATTATTTTATGTGTATTTTGTATATATATTTTATAGAAATTACGTTATTTTATTTGTATTCGTATATATATTTTGAAACAAATTTACATTGTTTTATATGTATTTTTGCATATCTACCTTATTTTATGTTTATTTTGTATGTGTATTTTGTATATTTATATTTATCCAAATACACATTCTTTTATTGGTATTTTGTTTATTTATTTTAATTCGAATTTACATTATTTTATATGTATTTTGTATACATTTTTTATACGTATTTACTTAATTTTATGTGTATTTTGTATATATATTTTTATAGAAATTACGTTATTTTATTTGTATTCGTATATATATTTTGAAACAAATTTACATTGTTTTATATGTATTTTTGCATATCTCTTTCAATACAAATTTACCTTATTGTATGTGCATTTTGTATATTTATTCCAATACAAATTTAAATATTTTATGTGTATTTTGGTATATATATTTTTATAAGAAATGCGCTATTTTATGGGAATTTTGCATCTTTATTTTCATACAAACTTACATTATTTTATTTTCATAGAAATTTACTCTATTTTATGAGTATTCGTATATATATTTTGATACAAATTTACATTATTGATGTGTATTTTGCATATCTATTTCAATACAGATTTACCTTATTGTATGTGTATTTTGTATATTTATTTTAATACAAATCAGTTTTTTTATGTGTATTTTTGTATAAATATATTTAAAAAAAATGCGTTATTTTATGGGTATTTTGCATCTTTATTTTCATACAAATTTACATTATTTTATTAATATTCTGTGTATTTATTTTGATACGATTTTACATTATTCTATTTGTGTTTTGTATATATTTTTTAATTCAAATTTACGTTGTTTTAAGTGTATTTGTTTATGTATTTTCATTCAAATTTACATTATTTTATGTGTATTTTGTTAATGTATTTTAATACAAATTTACCTAATTTTATGTGTATTTTGTATATTTATTTTCATACAAATTTATATTATTTTTGTGTATTTTTGTATATAGTTTTATACAAATTTATGTTATCTTATGTGTATTTTGTATATATATTTTCATACAAATACACATTCCTTTATTGATATTTTGTTTATTTATTTTGACACGAGTTTGAATTATTTATTGTGTATTTTGTATATATATATATATATATATATATATATATATATATATATATATATATATATATATATATATATATATATATATATATATATATATATATATATATATATATATATATATATATATATATATATTTACATCCTTTCATGTGTATTTTGTATATTTATAAAATATGCGTTATTTTATGGGTATTTTGCATCTTTATTTTCATACAAATTTAGATTATTTTATTTACATTCTATGTATTTATTATGATACGATTTTACATTATTCTATTTTTGTTTTGTATATATATTTTTATACATATTTACAAAACACAAATAGAATAATGTAAATATTATAAAATAAAGTAAATTTGTATGAAAATTAAGATGCAAAATACCATAAATAACATTTTATAAAATATATATACGAAAACACATAAAATATCTGATTTTGTATTAAAATAAGTATACAAAATGCACATACAATAAGGTAAATTTGTATTGAAATAGATACGCAAAATACATATAAAACAATGTAAATTTGTTTCAAAATATATAAAGGAATACACCTAAAATAACGTAGATTTCTATAAAAATATATACAAAATACACATATAAGTAAATACGTATAAAAAAATGTATACAAAATACACATAAAATAATGTAAACTCGTATCAAAATAAATAAACAAAATACTAATAAAAGAATGTGTGTTTGTATAAATATAAATATACAAAATACACATAAAATAACGTAAATTTATATAAAACTATGTACAAAAATACATAAAAGTAATTAAATTTGTATTAAAATAGATATACAAAATACACATAAAATAAGTTAAATTTGAATTGAAATATAAAAATATAAAAATACACATATAATAACGTAAATTTGTAAAAAAAATATATAAACAAAATACACATTAAATAATGTAAATACGTATAAAAAAATGTACAAAATACACAAACAATCATGTAATTCGTATCAAAATAAATAGACAAAATACCAATAAAATAATGTAAATTTCATATACATATACAAAATACACATAAATAACGCAAATGTCAATAAAAAAATATATAATATAATATATTTTTATACATATTTAAAATATTTAATGTATATTCTGTATATATATATTTTATCCAAATTTATGTTATTTTATGTGTATTTGTATATATATTTTTATACAAATTTGCATTATTTTATGTGAGTTTTGTATATGTATTTCAATACAAATATGCGTAACTTTATGTGTATTTTGCATATCTATTTTCAAACAAATTTAAATTTTTTTTGTGTATTTTTGTATATATTTTTATACAAATTTTAGTTATTTTATTTCTTTTTTGTATATATATTTTCCTACAAATATACAGTCTTTTATTGGAATTTTGTGTATTTATTTTGTTACGAGTTTACATTATTTTATGTGTATTTTGTATATATATTTTTCTACGTATTTAAATTATTTTATGTGTATTTTATATATACATTTTCATAAAAATTTGCGTTATTTTATTGTGTGTATTCGTATATATTTTGAAACAAATTTTAAACAAATTCATGTTATTTTATGTGTATTTGTATATATATTTTCATACAAATTTATACTATTTTATGTGTATTTTTACATATATTTTATTACAAATTTACCTTATTTTATGTTTATTTTGTATATTTATTTCATTCAATTTTAAATTATTTAATGTGTTTATTTGTATTTGTATTCAGGTTATTTTATGTGTGTTTTCTATATATATTTTCATCCAAAATTACATTAATTTATTGTTATTTTCTTAATTTACATCGATACGAATTTAGATTATTTCATAGGTATTTTGTACACATTTTTTTATACTCATTTACATTATCTAATGTGTGTTTTGTATATATATTTTTTATGCAAATTAATTTTATGTGCATTTTTGTACATATATTTATATAGAAATTTGCGTTATTTTATGTGTATTTTGTATATGTTTTCTCATACAAATTGACATTATTTAATTAGTTTTTTGTTTATTTATTTTGATACGAATGACATGATTATTTGTGTATTTTGTACATATTTTTTGTATACGTATTTACATTACTTAATGTGTATTTTGTTTATATATTTTTATACAAATTTACGTTATTATATGTGTATTTGTTAAAAATATTTCGAAACAAATTTACTTTATTTTATGTATTTTGTATATATATTTCAATTCAAATTTAGCTTATTTTGTGTGTATTTTGTATATCTATTTTCATACAAATTTAAATACTTCTGTGTATTTTTTATATAGTTTTATACAAATTTACGTTATTTTATGTGCATTTTGTATATTTATATTTATACAAATACACATTCTTTTATTGGTATTTTGTTGATTTATATTTATACGAGTTTACATTATTTTATGTGTATTTTGAGTACTTTTTCTATTCGTATTTACTTAATTTTATGTGTATTTAGTATATATATTTTTATAAAAATCTACGTTATTATATGTGTATTCGTATATATATTTTGAAACAAATTTACATTGTTTTATATGTATTTTGCATATCTATTTCAATACAAATTTACCTTATTGTATGTGCATTTTGTATATTTATTTTAATACAAATTCAAATATTTTATGTGTATTTTGGTATGTATAATTTAAAAAAAATGCGTTATTTTATAGGTATTTTACATCTTAGTTTTCATACAAATTTACATTATTTTATTAATATTCTGTGTATATATTTTGATACGATTTTATATTATACTATTTGTGTTTTGTATATATTTTGTTATACATATTTTCATTATTTAATGTGTATTTTTTATATATATTTTATACAAATTTACGTTATTTTAAGTGTATTTCCTTATATAATTTCATTCAAATTTACATTATTTTAAATGTATTTTGTATATGTATTTCAAAACAAATTTACCTAATTTTATGTGTATTTTGTATATTTATTTTCATACAAATTTAAATTATTTTTGTGTTTTTTTGTATATAGTTTTATACAAATTTAGGTTATTTTATGTGTATTTTCTATATCTAGTTTCATACAAATACACATTCTTTTATTGATATTTTGTTTATTTATTTTGACGCGAGTTTACATTATTTAATGGCTTCCTACAAATGAATAGACCATTTATTATTATTATTATTATTTTATTGCTATTTTGTTTATTTATTTTGATACGAATTACATGATTATATGTGTATTTTGTACATGTTTTTTATATGTGTTTACATTATTTAATGTGTATTTTGTTTATATGTTTTTAAACAAATTAACGTTATTAAATGTGTATTTGTGTAAATATTTTGATACAAATTTACATTATTTTATGTATTTTGTATATACATTTCAATTCAAATTTAGCTTATTTTATTTTTATTTTGTATATATATTTTCATACAAATTTAGTTACTTCTGTGTATTTTTGTATATAGTTTAATACAAATTTACGTTATTTTATGTGTATTTTGTATATTTATATTTATACAAATACACATTCTTTTATTGGTATTTTGTTTATTTATTTTGATACGAATTTACATTATTTTATGTGTATTTTGTATACATTTGTTTATACGTATTTACTTCTTTTTTTGTGTATTTTGTATATATTTTTATAGAAATCTAGTTTATTTTGTGTGTATTCGTATATATATTTTGAAACAAATTTACATTGTTTTATATGTATTTTGCATATCTATTTCAATACAAATTTACCTTATTGTATGTGCATTTTGTATATTTATTTTAATACAAATTCAAATATTTTATGTGTATTTTGGTATATATATTTTATAAAAAAATGCGTTTCTTTATGGGTATTTTGCATCTTAATATACATACAAATTTACATTATTTTATTAAGATTCTGTGTATTTATTTTGATACTATTTTACATTATTCTATTTGTGTTTTGTATATATATTTTTTTATACATATTTACATAATTTAATGTGTATTTTTTATATATATTTTATACAAATTTACGTAATTTTAGATGTATTTTTTATATATTTTCATTCAAATTTAAATATTATTTTATGTGTATTTTGTATATGTATTTCAATACAAATCTACCTAATTTTATGTATATCTTGTATATGTATTTAAATACAAATTTATTTAATTATATGAGTATTTTGTATATCTATTTTCATACAAATTGAAATTAATTTTGTGTATTTTTGTATATATTTTTATACAAATATATTTTGTATATTTTTTTTCGTACATATATACGTTCTTTTATCGTAGTTTTGTTTATTTATTTTTATACGAATTTACATTATTTTAGGTGTATTTGATATGTATATTTTTATACTTATTTATATCATTTTATTTGTGTTTTGAATATATATTTTCATAGAAATTTACTCTATTTTATGGGTATTCGCATATATATTTTGATACGAATTTACATTATTTATGTTTATTTTGCTTATCTATTTCAATACAAATTTACCATATTGTATGTGTATTTTGTATATTTATTTTAATACAAATTTAATTATTTTATGTGTATTTTTGTAAAAATATGCGTTATTATTTGGGTATTTTGCATCTTTATTTTCATACAAATTTACATTATTTTATTGATATTCTGTTTATTTATTTTGATGCGATTTTACATTATTCTATGTGTAATTTGTATATATATTTCTATACACATTTACATTATTTAATGTATATTTTGTATATATATTTTATATAAATTTACGCTATTTTATGTGTAATTTGTATATGTATTTCAATACAGATTTGCCTAATTTTATGTGTATTTTGCATATCTATTTTATAATAAATTTAAATTATTTTTATGTATCTTTTATATATTTTTATGCAAATTTTAGTTATTTTATTTGTATTTTGTATTTATATTTTCCTACAAATATACATTCTTTTAGTGGAGTTTTATTCATTTATTTTCATAAGAGTTTACATAATTTTATGTGTATTTTGTATATATATTTTTCTACGTATTTACATTATTTTGTGTATTTTTTATATATATTTTCATAAAAATTTACGTTATTATATTGTGTGTATTCGTATATGTTTTGATACAAATTTACATTATTTTAAGTTTATTTTGCATATCTATTTCAATATAGATTTAACTTATTGTATATGTATTTTGTATATTTGTTTTAATACAAATTTAATTATTTTATGTGTACTTTGTATACATTTTCTTATACGTATTTACTTCATTTAATGTGTATTTTGTATATATATTTTTATAGTAATCTACGTTATTTTATGTGTATTGGAATATATATTTTGAAGCAAATTTACATTGTTTTATATGTATTTACCATATCTATTTCAATATAAATCTACCTTATTGTATGTGCATTTTGTATATTTATTGTAATACAAATTTAAATATTTTATTATTTTGGTATATATATTTTTATAAAAAGAGTTTTATATAAATTTAAAATATTTTATGTGTATTTTGTATATCTATTTTCATACAAATACACATTTTTTATTGATATTTTGTTTATTTATTTTGACGCGAAATCACATTATTTAATGTGTATTGTGTATATATATTTTTATACGTATTTACGTCATTTCATGTGTATTTTGTATATATATTTCTATAAAAATATATGTTATTTTATGTGTATTCGTATATATATTTTGAAACAAATATACATTGTTTTATGTGCATTTTGCATATTTTTTCAATATAAATTTACCTTATTGTACGTGCATTTTGTATATTAATTTTAATACAAATTTAATTATTCTATGTGTATTTTTGTATATGTATTTTCATAAAAAAATGCTTTATTTTATGGGTATTTTGCATCTTTATTTTCATACAAATTTGCCTTATTTTATTGATATTCTGTGTATTTATTTTGATACGATTTTACATTATTCTATGTATATTTTGTATATATATTTCTTACAAATGAACGTTATTTTATGTGAATTTGTTTTCATTTCATACAAAGTTACATTATTTTATGTGTATTTTGTACATGTATTTAAATACAAATTGAACTAATTATATGTGTATTATGTATATCTATTTTCATACAAATTGAAATTAATTTTGTGTATTTTAGTATATATTTTTATTCAAATTTTCGTAGTTTTATGTGAATTTTGTATATTTATTTTCCTACAAATATACGTTCTTTTATCGGAATTTTGTTTATTTATTTTGATACGAATTTTCATTATTTTAGGTGTATTTGATATATATATTTTTATACTTATTTACATAATTTTATATGTATTTTGAATATATATTTTCATAGAAATTTACTCTACTTTATGTGTATTCGTATATATATTTTATACAAATTTAAATTATTTTTTGTGTATTTTTGTATAGTGTTTTATACAAATTTACAATATTTTATGTGTATTTTGTATATCTATTTTCATACAAATACACATTCTTTTATTGATATTTTGTTTATTTATTTTGATGCGAATTTACATTATTTAATGTGTATTGTGTATATATATTTTTATACGTATTTACGTCATTTCATGTTTATTTTGTATATATATTTCTGTAGAAATATACGTTATTTTATGTGTATTGGTATATATTCTGAAACAAATATACATTGTTTTATGTGCATTTTGCATATTTTTTCAATACAAATTTACCTTATTGTACGTGCATTTTGTATATCAATTTTAATACAAATTTAGCTATTCTATGTGTATTTTTGTATAAGTATTTTTATAAAAATATGCTTTATTTTATGGGTATTTTGCTTCTTTATTTTCATACAAAGTTATATTATTTTATTGATATTCTGTGAATTTATTTTGATACGATTTTACATTATTCTATGTATATTTTGTATATCTATTTTATACCAATGTACGTTATTTTATGTGAATTTGTTTTCATTTCATACAAATTTACATTATTTTATGTGAATTTTGTACATGTATTTAAATACAAATTTAACTATTTATATGTGTATTTTGTATATCTATTTTCATACAAGTTGAAATTAATTTTGTGTATTTTTGTATATATTTTTATTCAAATTTTCGTAATTTTATGTGTATTTTGAATATTTATTTTCTTATAAATATATGTTTTTTCATCGGAATTTTATTTATTTATTTTGATACGAATTTTTATTTTTTTTAGGTGTATTTGATATATATATTTTTATACTTATTTACATAATTTTATATGTATTTTGAATATATATTTCCATAGAAATTTACTCTATATGTATATGTATAGAAAATACACATGAAATAATCTAAATTCGTATCGAAATAAATTAACAAAATACCGATAAAATAATGTAATTTTGAATGAAAATATATATAGAAAATACACATAAAATAACGTAAATACAAATAAATATATACACATAAAATGATTTGAATTTGAATGAAAATAGATATAAACATAAACTTAAAATAAGGCAAATTTATAATGAAATATATATACAAAATACACATAAAATAATGTAGATTTGTTTAAAAATATATATACGAATACACATAAAATAACGTAGATTTCTATAGAAATATATATACAAAATACACATGAAATGTTGTAAATACGTAAAAAAATATATATACAAAATACATATTAAATAATGTTAATTCGTGTCAAAATAAATAATTAAAATATCAATAAAAGAATGTGTATTTGTATGAAAATACATATACAAAATACACATAAAATAACGTAAATTTGTATAAAACTATATATAAAAATACACAAACATAAGTTAAATTTGTATGAAAATAAATATACAAAATACACATAAAATTAGGTAAATTTGTGAAGAAATACATATACAAAATACACATAAAATAATGTAAATTTGAATGAAAATATATAAACAAATACACTTAAATTAACATAAATTTGTATAAAATATATATAAAAAATACTCATTAAATAATGTAAATATGTATAAAAATATATATACAAAACACAAATAGAATAATGTAAAATAACGCATTTTTATAAATATACAAAATACACATGAAAGGATGTAAATACGTATAAAAATATATACAAAATACACATTAAATAATGTAAATTCGTCAAAATAAATAAACAAAATACCAATAAAAGAATGTGTATTTGTATAAATATAAATATACAAAATACACATAAAATAACGTAAATTTGTATAAAACTATATACAAAAATACACAGAAGTAATTAAATTCGTATGAAAATAGATATACAAAATACAGATAAAATAAGCTAAAATTGAATTGAAATGTATATACAAAATACATATTAAGTAATGTAAATACGTATAAAAAATATGTACAAAATACACATATAATCATGTAATTAGTATCAAACTAAATAAACAAAATAGCAATAGAATAATGTAAATTTGTATGAGAAAACATATACAAATACATATAAAATAACGCTAATTTCTATAAAAATATATGTCCAAAAATGAACGTAAAATAAATTAACTTTGGATAAAAATATATATACAAAACACACATTAAATAATGTAAATGCGTACATAAAATAACCTAAATTTGTATAAAACTATATACAAAAATACACAAAAATAATTTAAATTTGTATGAAAAGAAATATACAATATACACATAAAATTAGGTTAATTTCTATTGAAATACATATACAAAATACACATAAAATAATGTAAATTTGAAAGAAAATATATAAACAAATACAAATATAATAACTTAAATTTGTATGAAATATATATACAAAATACTCATTAAATAATGTAAATATGTATAAAAAATATATATACAAAACACAAATAGAATAATGTAAAATCGTATCAAAAAAAATACACAGAATGTTAATAAAATAATGTAAATTTGTATGAAAATAAAGATGCAAAATACCCATAAAATAACGCATTTTTAAAAAATATATTTACAAAAATACACATAAAAAAATTAATTTGTATTAAAATAAATATACAAAAGACACATACAATAAGGTAAATCTGTATTGAAATAGATATGCAAAATACATATAAAACAATGTAAATTTGTTTCAAAATACATATACGAATACACATAAAATAACGGAGATTTCTATAAAAATATATATACAAATAAATAAATGAATAAATGAAGTAAATACGTATAAAAAAATGTATACAAATTACACATAAAATAATGTAAATTCGTATCAAAATAAATAAACAAAATACCAAAAAAAGAATGTGTATTTGTATAAATATATATATACAAAATACACATAAAATAACGTAAATTTGTATAAAACTATATACAAAAATCCACAAAAGTAATTAAATTTGTATGAAAATAGATATATAAAATACACACAAAATAAGCTAAATTTGAATTGAAATATATATATACAAAATACATAAAATAAAGTAAATTTGTATGAAAATATTTATACCAATACACATATAATAAGGTAAATTTGAATGAAAATATATAAACAAATACAGTTAAAATAACGTAAATTTGTATAAAATATATATGCAAGATACACATTAAATACTGTAAATGTGTATAAAAAAATATATACAAAAAAGAAATAGAATAATGTAAAATCCTATCAATATAAATACACAGAATATCAATAAAATAATGTAAATTTGTATGAAAAAAAAGATGCAAAATTCCCATAAAATAGCGCATTTTTTATAAAAAAAAAATATATATATATCAAAATACACATAAAATATTTAAATTTGTATTGAAATAAATATACAAAATGCATATACAGTAAGGTAAATATGTATTGAAAGAGATATTCAAAAATACATATAAAACAAAGTAAATTTGTTTCAAAATATATATACGAATTCATATAAAATAACGTAGATTTCTATAGAAATATATATACAAAATACACTTGATATGCTGTAAATACGTATAAAAATATATATACAAAATAGACATTAAATAATGTAAATTCGTGTCAAAATAAATAAATAAAATATCATGAAAAGAATGTGTATTTGCATGAAAATAAATAATAAATAATAAATTTGAATAAAATATATAAAGATACACATTAAATAATGTAAATTTGTAAAAAAATAAGTATACAAAATAAAAATAGAATAATGTAAATTCGTAACAAAATAAATACAAAATATTAATAAAATAATGTAAATTTGTATGAAAATAAATAAACAAATTCACTTCAAATAGCGCATTTCTTATAAATATATATATATATATATATATATATATATATATATATATATATATATATATATATATATATATATATATATATATATATATATATATATATATATATATATATATATATATATATATATATATATATATATATATATATATATATATATATATATATATATATATATATATATATATATATATATATACATATATAAATAAATAAATAAATATATAAAATAGATATAAAAAATACATAGAATAATGTAAAATTGTTTAAAATAAATAAACAGAATATAAATAAAATAATGTAAATTTGTATGAAAATAAAATGCAAAATACCAATAAAATAAAGCATATTTTATAAAATATATATACCAAAATACATATAAAAAATTTAAATTTGAATTAAAATAAATATACAAAATGCACATACAATAAGGTAAATTTATATTGAAATAGATATGCAAAATACATATTCGTATATATATTTAGTTTCAGAAGAGTTTTAGAGAATATCAGTTTCAGAGAAGGTCAGCTTTATGAGAAGTTCGGGTTTAGGGAGTTTGAGTTTAAAGTTTGGAGAGTTGTAGAGAAGATTATAGTTTAGAGAAGATTACAAAACAAAACTGTACTTCTTGATTCTCCTTGCTTAAGTACAGGTCATTTAACCATCACAAAGTTCGTAAATACACAGAGCTGTAATCATTAAACAAGACAAACCAACAGTGTGCAGCTAAAGCCAATTACCGTGTTTGTATTCATTGTTAAACTGCATTACTGGCCTTTTTATGCGGCAGAATGGTTGCAACAATGAAATGGCTCTGCAATAACCTTGACAGGCGGAACACATACAGTTTGAAACATACTCTCTGCTGTTCCTCGTTGAAGATCTTAACAGACCTTTTACCTAAACATCCCGTGATGTACCAGTGTGGAGCTGGCGTGACAGAGTTTTCGACGGGAGTAACACAGGCCCAAAACACGTGCCTATATTCCTCATGCCATGGCCCGCTCGCTGCTCACCATGTACGCGGCGCGGGGCTTGTAATTAAAATGGACCTTTAATAACGTTGAGGGACGAACGGCAGACATATAAAATACACTATCATGCTTTCTTCCTTTGTTGACTCCATTACTGAACCTTTAAATGGCTCAAAAATGTTAAGGAAATGTGTGTGTGTATATATATATATATATATATATATATATATATATATATATATATATATATATATATATATATATATATATATATATATATATATATATATATATATATATATATATATATACGCATTAGCTGCACGTGGCCTTTGAGCTCATCTCATTACACAATTACTACAGCACACAGAGGCTGAAGGTAAATGGAACTGTATGGAATAAGGTTTAGTCAAACACAACACTCTGTAGTTACCTCGCCACAGCTTATTAGTTTTTAGTACACAGCGACCACAGGCAAGACAAGACAGACGTAAATGCAATCACGGGCTAAATAAACGTGTAGGTCCAGCACTCATAACATTCAGCAACGTCCAGGATGCAGCTGATTGCTGTTCACACGCCGTCAGCACACCGTAAACAAACCTGCCCTGACACAGCAACATATTCCTCACCAGAACAACACGAATGAACTGGGGTCTGGTGATGGGTCAACATTAATGAACCTGACTTTACGCTGGCTAACTTATCCTGACATCTTACCTGACTCGACTTATCTGAGCTAACACGATTGATACTTATGTCTGACGTGGAGTTTCCGGCACTACACTAACAGCATCATGAGCAGGGAGGAAGGAGGGAGGACGGCCTTACAACATACCAATTACTACATAACTACCAACGACTGTGTAAGTATATTTCCACGCCTTTCTCTAACACACTTATCAACCTTTCCGTTATCTATAGCTTTAACTTTTCAGGTCTCTCATTCTCATGGGGCTTTACCTTTTCAAGTCTTTCCTTATAACACACTTTTCACACTGTCTGTGATTTACTTTACCTTCCTTTAGCCACGCCATCTCCAGCCCTCACGACCTCACCATTACTTCAAGGGACAAAGGAAAGAGGAAGGAGAGTCTTGAAGCATCACCAACAACTACCAACGTGTGTGTGTGTCTATATCTTCACGTCTCTCTCTAACCCACTTTTCACCCTCTCTATTATTGTTCCCTTCCCTTCACCACACCGTCTCCAGCCCTCACGACCTCAGCATTACTTCAAGGGACAAAGGAAGGAGGGAGGAGAGTCTTGAAGCATCACTAACAACTACCAACGTGTGTGTGTGTGTGTGTGTGTGTATGTGTGTGTCTATATTTTCACGTCTCTAACCCACTTTTCACCTTTATTATTTGTTCCCTTCCCTCCACCACACCGTCTCCAGCCCTCACGACCTCAGCATTACTTCAAGAGACAAAGGAAGGAGGGCGGAGAGTCTTGAAACATCACCAACAACTACCAACGTGTGTGTGTGTGTGTGTGTGTGTGTGTGTGTGTGTGTGTGTGTGTGTGTGTGTGTGCGTGTGTGTGTGTGTGTGTGTGTGTTTGTGTGTTTGTGTGTCTATATCTTCACGTCTCTAACCCACTTTTCACTCTCTCTGTTACTTGTTCCCTTCCCTTCACCACACCGAATCCAGCCCTCACCACCTCAGCATTACTTCAAGAGACAAAGGCGTAAGGAGGACAGTCTAAAGCATCATCACCAACTACCAACGTGTGTGTATATATATTTCCACGTCTCCCCTTGACCCACTTTTCCCCCGCTATTCACCCCCCTCCGCCCCAAGCGTCACTGGCTGACGTAAGGTCCACAGATCATGCTAATCATCACACTAACATCTGCCTACCTGCTTACCTCCCCACCCACCTGCCGACTTACCTGCCTACCTGTCTTTACCTCGTCTCCTTCACCTGCTTGTGTCCTTGCCTCTTTGTTACTTTATTTGTTACTATACTTCTTCACGTCTTTCCCTTACACACTTTTATCCGCCGCTTTTATTCCTTGTACTTTACTTTCTCTTCGCTATTCGTTGTCTTACTTTTCCATATCGTCTCCCTAACACGTGGCTTTACCTTTTCTTTGTCTTTCCCTAACACACTTTTCTTCTCTTTCATTCCTTACTTTACTTTCCCTGCATTAAATCGTCTCCCTAACTGATAACTGTATTCTTTTTATATATGTCTTTCCCTAATACACTTTCGGCTCAATCTTTTCAATGTCTTTCCCTTCCGCACTTTTCTCAACCTCTTTCACTCCTTACTTTACCTTCCCTTCATTAAACCGTCTCCCTACCTTGTGACTTTATTCTTTTTATGTCTTTCCCTAACACACTTTTCTCCACCTCTTCATCTCTTTACTTCCTTCTTCTTCACTAAACCATCCCCCTAACTTTATGACTATATTCTTTTCATGTCTTTCCCTAATACCCTTTTGGCCTTATCTTTTTCTGTCTTTCCCTAACGCACTTTTCTCCACCTCTTTTATTGTTAACTTTCCCTTCCCTTCACTAAACCGTCTCCCTAATTCATGACTTTATTCTCTCCATGTCTTTCCTCTACACACCTTTGGCTTTATCTTTTCAGTGTCTTTCCCTAACACACTTTTCTTCTACCTCTTTCATTCCTTACTTTACCTTCCCTTCACTAAACCGTCCCCCTAACTTTATGACTATATTCTTTTCATGTCTTTCCCTAATACCCTTTTGGCCTTATCTTTTTTTGTGTCTTTCCCTAACACACTTTTCTCAACCTCTTTCATTTCTTACTTTACCTTCCCTTTACTAAAACAGTCCCCTTACTTATGACTTTATTTTTTTTGTCTTTCCCTTACACACTTTTGGCTTTATCTTTTCAATGTCTTTCCCTAACACACTTATCTCCACCTCTTTCACTCCTTACTTTACCTTCCCTTCACTAAATAGTCTCCCTAGCTTATGACTTTATTCTTTTTTTGTCTTTCCCTAACACTTTTGGCTTAACCTTCTTCTGTCTTTCCCTAACACACTTTTCTCCACCACTTTTATTCCTTACTTTCCCTTCTCTTCATTAAACCGTCTCCTAACTTGTGACTATATTCTATTTAGATCTTTCCCTATCACACTTTTAGCTTAATCTTTTTCTGTGTCTTTCCCTAACATACTTTTCTCAACCTCTTTCATTCCTTACTTTATCTTCCCTTCACTAAACAGTCCCCTTACTTATGACTTAATTCTTTTCATGTCTTTCCCTTACACACTTTCCTTCTACCTCTTTCATTCCTTATTTTACCTTCCCTTCACTAAGCCGTCCCTCTTTGCAACCTCGCCTTCACGCCCTCACGCCCTCCCTCACCTTCCTCATTACCTCAGCACTGCTTCATGAGCCAGCGGAGGGCCGTAAGCAATCCCTAACACTGCTATTAAACACCACCACCGCCGCCAGATTACCATTCAGCGCCCAGCTAGACAACACACGGCGCCTCCCTCCCTCGTCACCCTCCTGCAGCGCCTCCGTCAGCGCCATCACATGCACGCCTTACGACCTACTGGCCTGGCTGAGTCTTAAAGAGGCGAGCAGATAAACAGATAAACAAGCGGGTGTATACTAAATAGACAGATAGAGAGATAGAAAACATAAGGATAGGCTACACACGTATGCATTTACAGAGATATAGAGAGATAGACAGAGAGATGAATAGGGAGAAAGTGAGATAGATAGATAGATAGATGGATGATAAACTAAAATTCTTTAAGAGGTGACAAAATAAACAAAGATAACTATATATGAGTAAACAAACAGTTATAAACAGAAACGTATAGATACATAGCTATTTACAGAAAGATAGATAGAGAGAGAGAGAGAGAGAGAGAGAGAGAGAGAGAGAGAGAGAGAGAGAGAGAGAGAGAGAGAGAGAGAGAGAGACAGGTATAAGAGTAGTCGCTAACGTCCTGGAACAAATATGGTCCTTTATGTGGCTTTACTCACGTCAACTTCATCATCTCCAAGCCAAATGAACTCGATTATTATCAGGTCTCGGCGCCGATGACCAAGCCGCAGCGACCGCCCCCCCCACCCCCCCACACACACACACACTCTTCTCTAGTCACCTTATCACTCCAGCACTCCTCCCTCTTTATCCTATTTACACTCCATACTTTTTTTTCTTTCACTCTCCCTTTAAATTCTGTCCACACCACAAACCCTTTTTTCCCCCTTCCAACTCCCTTTACACTCCACAAACATTGCCATTACCTTCCCACTTCCTTATTCACTCCACACACACACACACACACACACACACACACACACACACACACACACACACACACACACACACACACACACAGTACCCCCCCCACACACACAGACACCCACACCTATACCCCCTTCACCCCCTCCCCCACACCCTCACCTCCCAACATCACAGGAACATAACTCAGATTCAATTTAAGATGCGCCACCAAAAACGACACTTTTGGACCCGTGGGGAGCGAGATGCGGCACACTACAGAGGTGAGGCCCGTTCCGCCGCCCCCGCCCCCTGCTATCACCCCTGCCTTCATTTACCTGGGGGGAGCGGGGCGAAGGGGGATAGGGCTAGTAGTTTTACCTATTTTAAAAGCTAGATATGTACGTGGATAGAGAGGACAGGTGTTTTGTTTTACCGGAGCTGCCTAATGTGTAGACTGACTCTCCCTCTGCAGTCTCCTGGCGCCCCTGTCTTTATATATGTTCTACAGAGGTGCCGGAGCTGCCCTTCGTATGGTCTGACTGGCTTCTTGCAGACTCCCTGTGTTTCTATGCTATTAAGAGATAGATAGATAGATAGATAGATAGATAGACAGATAGATAGATAGATATGGTTCTTTTAAAGCCCTTGGCCCTTTGTCGTACCTTAGCGTGTGTTTGTAAGCTACGCCAACCATTACGCATTCATATCTATCCATCTATCTATCTGTAAATATCTGTGTATCTATACGTTTCTATTTATACACCTCCGATGACTTACCAGCACTCACGATACAGACAGCATACACTCACCATCAATCACCATCACTCATAATTCATCAGAAGCAGATATGAAGGCAATCACAAGAGGGCCAATGTGTGTCCTACCTACCAGTGTGTGTCCTACCTCGACCTTGTGTTCAGTCTGTTTGTTCTTTAAAGGGCCAGTTCCGCAGCGCCACACAGTGATATTCTCAGCGCCATAACCAAACTGTAGTCTCCGTAAAGGTCAGGTTTTCCACGCGACACCCGATGCTAAAGAAATTTCCCGTGTGTGTGTGTGTGTGTGTGTGTGTGTGTGTGTGTGTGTGTGTGTGTGTGTGTGTGTGTGTGTGTGTTTCTGAGCTTCTTTATCAACGCCGAACACTACACAAGGAATTTTCGAAGTGTTTTGTGTTTGGTTTGGGTGTTTACGAACTTCATGTGTTTTCTTCTTCTTCTTCTTCTTCTTCTTCTTCTTCTTCTTCTTCTTCTTCTTCTTCTTCTTCGTCTTCTTTCTTTATTCTAATTTCTTCCACTTCTTCTTCTTCTTCCTCTTCTTCTTCTTCTTCTTCCTGCTCTTCTTGTTCATGTTCTTCGTCTTCTTTATTTATTCTAATTTCTTCTTCTTCTTCTTCTTCTTCTTCTTCTTCCTGTTATTATTATTATCCTTATTCTTCCTCTTCTTCTTCCTCCTCCTTCTCCTCCTCCTCCTCCTCCTCTTCCTCTTCCTCTTCCTCTTTCTCTTTCTTTTCTTCTTCCTCTTCCTCTTCCTCCTCCTCCTCCTCCTCTTCCACTTCATCATCATCAAATCCAGTCTCATTACCACAGCATCCTCGCCACAATCATTCTTCCCACCACCACCACCACCACCACCTCTCCGCCCCCCTTACCTGGACACCCGAGTCGTTGGCATCGTCCACGCCACCACCAACACCCTTCCTAAGGCTCGCCCATCCATCGACTAACCTGCAAGGAAGAGGAAATATTTTTAGAGTGTGTCAAACGCTATAAGATGAGGCAATGGCAGGTTATCTGAGGTGACATCATCTTAGTGTGTGTTTAATTTATTACAGTAAAGGAGACAGCTCAAGGGCAGAAATAAATACAGTCGTCCTACAAATAGTGCGGGGGTTAAGGACCCAGGATCCCCGTACTATTCAAAAATCCATACAAAATTAGTGCCCCCCTTAGAAACACTCCTGGGCTGCGTTTGAGAGAGGGAATCGGGACTCTCGGAACGTCCCGAGTGATGCGGCGTGACGCGGCAGCACGAGTTGCCGGCTTTGAGTGGTGGAGCGCTTTAGTGCTGTGATGACGTCATCAGCAAATATGGCGGCCAAAACAAACACATATAGGTGTTTCCATTGCATTTCACCTCTCTGTGCCACCATAACCACTGCAGCTTCCTTTTCATCTTCTGTTGTAAAGAGTTCATCAGTCAGGACAGCTAGTAATGCATGTTAAACGTCGCCAGGAAGATTAGCGCACGTCATTTTGCTACGAGTGAGACGCCATTACAATAACAACGACGAGGCTTAGTAAAAGGATGGCCTTTATCTCCACTCTTGCAGCACTCTTGGAGCACTGGCAGTTACTGTGGCAAGAATTTCTTTTTCACTATGATTTTCAGGGTGTTGGCCCTGAGGGAGTCAGCCGTTTCAAAGGCTGTAGTTGGGACCGAAAGGGACAACTACCTCCCGAACTAAGATGACCCAAGATGATAGATACAGCGAACACTGCTCTCATTCACGTGGTATGCCCTCCCTACGGCAACGTAACTTATCCCAAAACGTAACTTCTCCTAAATCTGAATTCTTCTTCAAGGTGAACACTTTTCTCGAACGTATTGGGGTGCTTTCAGCAGGTGTTTTGGTAGAACAGTGTTGCCACTCATGCCATTGCTACTTGGAGCGACGAGCGGGAAATTTAAAAAGCCTAAAAAAAATCTTCCACGACCATCCGTATAAAACCGAATCCGTACTATTGGAAACCATACTATTTGAGGGACGACTGTAAAAAAAAATGCCCACTAATCAGAATAAAGAAAAAAAATGCAGGCTAATCAGAAAAGAAGAAGAAAAAACGCTAATCAAATCAAAATTCAAAATCGAAATAAATGAAAAATCCAGTTAATCAAGATATACAAAAGCCCACTGATCAAAATAAATAAAATATAAAGATCAGAATAAAGAAAAAAGTCCGCTAATCAAAAAATAAATAAAAAATACCGTTAATCAATAAGGTAGATAATAAAGTTCAGTCGTACATAAGGTAGGGAGGTAATAGGGTGAGCAATGAGGCTGTAATAAGGCAGGGAGGTAATAGGGTGAGCAATGAGGCTGTAATAAGGTAGGGAGGTAATAGGGTGAGCAATGAGGCTGTAATAAGGCAGGGAGGTAATAGGGTGAGCAATAAGGCTGTAATAAGGTAGGGAGGTAATAGGGTGAGCAATGAGGCTGTAATAAGGCAGGGAGGTAATAGGGTGAGCAATAAAACAACATAAGGTGAGGGAGGTAATGGGGTGAGCAATGGTAGGTAATAGGGTGAGCAATGAGGCTGTAATAAGGTAGGGAGGTAATAGGGTGAGCAATAAGGCTGTAATAAGGCAGGGAGGTAATAGGGTGAGCAATGAGGCTGTAATAAGGTAGGGAGGTAATAGGGTGAGCAATGAGGCTGTAATAAGGCAGGGAGGTAATAGGGTGAGCAATGAGGCTGTAATAAGGTAGGGAGGTAATAGGGTGAGCAATAAGGCTGTAATAAGGCAGGGAGGTAATAGGGTGAACAATGAAGCAATAAGGCAGGCAGGGAGGTAATAGGGTGAGCAATGAGGCTGTAATAAGGCAGGAGGTAATAGGGTGAGCAATGAGGCTGTAATAAGGTAGGGAGGTAATAGGGTGAGCAATAAGGCTGTAATAAGGCAGGGAGGTAATAGGGTGAGCAATTAGGCTGTAATAAGGTAGGGAGGTAATAGGGTGAGCAATGAGGCTGTAATAAGGTAGGGAGGTAATAGGGTGAGCAATGAGGCTGTAATAAGGGGAGGTAATAGGGTGAGCAATGGGCTGTAATAAGGCAGGGAGGTAATAGGGTGAGCAATGAGGCTGTAATAAGGCAGGGAGGTAATAGGGTGAGCAATGAGGCTGTAATAAGGCAGGGAGGTAATAGGGTGAGCAATAAGGCTGTAATAAGGTAGGGAGGTAATAGGGTGAGCAATGAGGCTGTAATAAGGTAGGGAGGTAATAGGGTGAGCAATGAGGCTGTAATAAGGTAGGGAGGTAATAGGGTGAGCAATGAGGCTGTAATAAGGTAGGGAGGTAATAGGGTGAGCAATGAGGCTGTAATAAGGCAGGGAGGTAATAGGGTGAGCAATGAGGCTGTAATAAGGCAGGGAGGTAATAGGGTGAGCAATAAGGCTGTAATAAGGTAGGGAGGTAATAGGGTGAGCAATGAGGCTGTAATAAGGCAGGGAGGTAATAGGGTGAGCAATGAGGCTGTAATAAGGCAGGGAGGTAATAGGGTGAGCAATGAGGCTGTAATAAGGCAGGGAGGTAATAGGGTGAGCAATGAGGCTGTAATAAGGTAGGGAGGTAATAGGGTGAGCAATAAGGCTGTAATAAGGCAGTGAGGTAATAGGGTGAGCAATGAGGCTGTAATAAGGCAGGGAGGTAATAGGGTGAGCAATGAGGCTGTAATAAGGTAGGGAGGTAATAGGGTGAGCAATGAGGCTGTAATAAGGCAGGGAGGTAATAGGGTGAGCAATGAGGCTGTAATAAGGCAGGGAGGTAATAGGGTGAGCAATGAGGCTGTAATAAGGTAGGGAGGTAATAGGGTGAGCAATGAGGCTGTAATAAGGTAGGGAGGTAATAGGGTGAGCAATAAGGCTGTAATAAGGTAGGGAGGTAATAGGGTGAGCAATGAGGCTGTAATAAGGTAGGGAGGTAATAGGGTGAGCAATGAGGCTGTAATAAGGTAGGGAGGTAATAGGGTGAGCAATGAGGCTGTAATAAGGTAGGGAGGTAATAGGGTGAGCAATAAGGCTGTAATAAGGTAGGGAGGTAATAGGGTGAGCAATAAGGCTGTAATAAAGAAGGTAATGTGGTTCAGGCAGCTCACAGGGTTGTCACACAGTCATAACGTCACAACAATTTACTTGGCCTTACGTCAGCACTGTGCATGGTGACGAGACTCAGAGATCAACACAGTGACGTCACAGCCGTTTACCTGGTGTGACGTCATCTTAGTGCAGGTAATGAGACTCAGCTATACACAGGCATGACGTCACAACCGTTCAATTGGAGTGACGTCGTTATGGTGTAGGTAATAAGGCTCCGTAAGTGCAGTGGTTAGCTGCTTAACTACGAATCCGCTGGCCTGGGTTCGATTCCCGGCCCGGACAGTCGGCGTGCAGCCCACCCAGCTGTTCGTCTTCTCTTTCGGGGTGGATGAAATATGGGTACCTGGGGACACCTGGGGAAGGTAAGCTGTGACAATCCCGGACTTCAAACTGGCTTGTGTCTCGGGGTAATGTGCTCTTTTCCCACCACTTGTTCCAAGGGCCAATGCGACGAAGATGAGCACCGAGACCACGCGCAGCTGTACTGTACGAACCCAACTGTACCTCTACCTGCACACGGTGGTGGCGTCACGGCCGTGCACCTGGTGACTCCATCGGCCGCACGTTCTCCTTTATTCTCGGAAAGCCTCGCAGCAAAGGTTCTTATCGGTAGCCAGAAATGTAATCATGCCGAGTATATTAAAGAGAATATTTATGGAGGCTAAAGTAATGGACAAGACCGGGAGCTTACCAGGTACTGCTGAGGCTACGTGCAACTAATCAAAGGAGAGTATAGGGAGTCTTATTATTAGGGACACCTTGCCTCACAAATTGACCACTTTTCTGCTTGACCACTTAACTTTTGACCACTTTTCTAAACATTTTAAAGGGGCAGTGATTAACGGGCTTTTTTCTCCCATTATTTTTTTCCGTTGAACTGCTTCCTCTGATACAAAAAAAAAAAAAGTGTTTATGATTTAAAATACATATCATACTTAAAAATGTAATAATGTCAAGCATATGAAAAAATAATATTTGTGGTGGCTGAAGCAGTGTACGGGTTTGTAAGCTTACCAGGCAGATCTGAAACTAAGTGTAGTGAAGGGTATATATTTAGGCATTAGAATACATGGCACAACAAAAGGGTGTTAGCAAACATAACCAAACCTATAGAGATCACTCGCTATACTTTCTAGACCTTGCATGATTTTTACAGTGTACGAAAAATATCCTCATGTATACATAGTTATATTACCTCTATATTACTTCCTATACTGTTACCTCGCTGTTACTTATTCACTGTGTTGTTACCTCTATACTATTCTAGACTGCATGATTTTTACAATGTACAAAAATAATCACATGTAGAATCGTTATATATTACCTCTATTCTATACTCTTACCTGGCTGTTATTTATTCCGTATGTTGTTAGGAAAAAATAGAAAAAAAAATATAAAAGCTAAATAAAAAAAAAAAGAAAGACTGATTTTATCCATACAAACCTTGAATCCACGACACAGGCATTCCTATACAACAGAGAAAAGGTGGCAAACAACTCTAACCACGTTCCTAAACTAACCACTTACGGACTGCGACTGTGACCCCATTCATAACAAACCTACTGGACCGGATGAAAAACAAGGGATTGCTTCCTCTCAGTC
Source organism: Eriocheir sinensis (assembly GCF_024679095.1). Classification (NCBI taxonomy): domain Eukaryota; kingdom Metazoa; phylum Arthropoda; class Malacostraca; order Decapoda; family Varunidae; genus Eriocheir; species Eriocheir sinensis. The sequence continues at coordinate 14,157,631 of NC_066552.1, forward strand.
AAGTGGTAGGCGGGGCGAGGCGAGGCGAGGCTTCCACAACCCCGACGATAAAACACTTTTGAACTCAACGAAGAAGAATAAAACAAATGGAAGACACTCTACAGCAACTCCGACAACAAACCACTCCAACACAACCTATAATCTACAGCAACGACGAACCACTCCTGACCTCAATGAAGAACAATAAACAGCTACTCCTGCCGCCTCTACCGCCGCCCCGCAGCTTGAAACAACCCACACAATGAGCAGAACAAATTCAATCCGACACGGGGGCAGAAAACCAGTATATGATGCGTACATTCGCTTAGTGCTGGCTTGGTGTACTTTTGCTTTGCTGCTGGAAAGCTACGAAATTTAGGTGAAAGAATATTCTGGCGTATTGTCTTTTGGTTGGCGCTTGAAAGTATTGCAGGAAGTGTTGATTGTTTTGAGAAGGTAAATGACGCGAATGTTCACTCCGTATTTGCTTGGCGCGCTGTTTCGATATAAACTCACGAAAATCTAACTGAAATAAAAAAAAAGTTGTCGCTCTTTGTATCGTTATTAGAAAGAGACGAAAATCTAATTGGAAAGAAAGGTTGGTGCACTCCTTGGATGGCCTCTCATGCCTTGCAAATCTAACTGAAAAAAATTAACTCATTCTTTTGAGATCAGAAAATCATGAAATTCTAGCTGAAATAAAAGGTTGCTGCACTCCTTTAATGCTCTCTGATGCTTTGAAAATCTAACTGAAAGAATCTAACTGAAAAAAAATCTAGCTAAATCTAATTGAAAAATCTAATAAAGAATCTAACTGAAAAATCTAAAGTCTAACTAAAAATCTAACTAAAAATCTAAAATCTAACTAAAAATCTAGCTAAAAAATCTAAACTCTAACAACAAATCTAACTAAAAATCTAACTAAAAAATCTAAAATCTAACTAAATATCTCACAGAAAATCAACTTTTTCTTTTGATATCAGAAAATCATGAAAATCTAGCTGAAAGAAAAGGTTGGTACACTTTCTTGATCTTGGAAAGTTACGAAAATCTTATTGAGAAAAGCTTGCGTACAGCTCTCTCTTGGTGTTAGAAGGTCACGACACGCTGAGAGAAAGGGTTGGTGTACTTTCTCTTGATATCAGAAAGTCACGAATATCGAACTGAAATCAAAACCAACTCTCATCGAAGTGACTCTGTTTGGGACTATGGCCGGTATTATAAGACACTTTCCCTTCTCACAACAGCTATTTCAAAAGTCCAAAAAGATCAGTCGGGTTCTAATGAGTGTTCTTTTAGGTTCCCGAGCCTGAAGAAGGGTCAAGCTACTACCAGGGCCATAAAACTACCACTGGAAGTCCGAAAAACTCCTACGAAAACCTTGTCATATATATGAACTTGGACGACGAAATGTTTTAAAATACGACCCCATATCATTTTTCTTTCCCCTGATGCCCTTTTCACGGATCTTAATAATGACAGTAATAATGTGCATGCAGGCCCATCCTAGACGCCGTACTCGCCTCATAACGCGACTTAAAACCATTCGACTAATGAGGCAAAGAGAAAAGTAAAAAAAAAAATGTTCGAAGGTCGCTTTTCTTCATGGCCGGGAAGGGAACTTTGAGTGGTGCGAGGAGAACTTAGGGGCGAGATGGCAATTCAACTTTTAAACTTATTGAGAGAGTCTGGAAACTTGTCTGATTTGAGAGAGAGAGAGAGAGGGATAATTAATAATCTGAGGTGTATGTAGGTATGCATGTGTGTGTGTGTGTGTGTGTGTGTGTGTGTGTGTGTGTGTGTGTGTGTGTGTGTGTGTGTGTGTGTGTGTGAATTTTTCACATCTATAAAAGAGCGCAGAATACAAAATAAGTGGAGAATAAATAGGCCTACATTATTATCACGATTCTCTCTCTCTCTCTCTCTCTCTCTCTCTCTCTCTCTCTCTCTCTCTCTCTCTCTCTCTCTCTCTCTCTCTCTCTCTCTCTCTCTCTCTCTCTCTCTCTCTCTCTCTCTCTCCCTCAGATTTACCTCCCTCCGCCAACTCTTTTAAAACTTCCCGAAGCTCTCAACCTCGAGATCTAAATACTGAAGAAGACCAATGAGGCTTCACCTAATTCCCTGATGATCACTTTTTCCTAAACCTTCCTCCTCCTCCTCCTCCTCCTCCTCCTCCTCTTCTTGTGCCCTGCTTACTCAGTACCTCCGGGGATTGATACCGCCGGGGCAAGAAAAAAATGGAGGGAAAAAAAAAGGAAGAAGGATCAGAGGAGGAGAGATGGGTGTTGAGAAAAAAATAGAAAAAAAAGAAAGAAAATAGGGAGAAAAGGGGAGAGGGATTAGAGAAGGGAGAGACAAGTGTGGGGGGAGGAAAGAAAAGAAAGATTGATGAAGAAAGAATATAAAAAATGGAAGAGGGATCAGAGGAGGGAGGGATAAATGTGAGAAAGAAGAAAGGTAAAAAAAAAAAAAACGAGAAAAAGGAAAGATACGAAACAGACAGAACAGACACGTTTAAAGCCAAGCGGATCTTCTACAACGCTGTGATTTTACGCCACAACACTATTTTTACACGTAGTTTATCATGTGTGAAATTACAGATCCCGCGGTAGTCCTCAACAAACCTTCCCAGAACTGATCATTAGCGGAGAGTACAGCGGTCTATAAGCCTTGAGGTGACCCTGACGTGGACACAGAGGCCACAACCCCTTCTTCTTCTTTCTTCTTCTTAGTAGGTTTACCCCCTAAAAAGGGGGAACGAGCAGCCGACTGGTCGACTTGACCACAGAGGGGTGGCCCTAAGCGAGGATGACCCCACGGGTCCACCTCGCCTCCGTAGAAGGGCCACCCGGCTGCTCGCCCGAGGAGTGCTGGCGTTCCACTGCCCTCTTCTTCTTCTTCTTGGGGGCTTCTTAGTCAGTACCTTCGGGGATAGTTGCAAGATACGACCGGGAAAAGAAAAAAATGGAGGAGACGGGAAAAAAGAGAAGGAGAGAGAGAGAGAGAGAGAGAGAGAAAAGAGAGAGAGAGAGAGAGAATTACAAAACCTACCGCTTTTACTCTTCTTTCTCCTTCTCAGAAAAAATAAATAAAAGGGGAGAGGAATTAGAGAAGGGAGAGAAAGAGTTGAGTGTTGCAGCGTGTGGTCACAAGGTGCAGGCAGTGTCCTGTCTACACTTACTACCTATAGCCTGCCTGTTGCTTGCTGCTCGGCCCCAATTTGTTTGTGGCGCAGGCAAGTGATTTAGTGTGGCGCCATTCTTGTTTGTCTTGTGCTGTACCCCGGGCTCAACTTGAGCCTATTGAGAGACTTTCGTTGGAGTACGGGTTGCTGGGCGGTCGTCAGGACAGCATGGGTAGTCTTCGGGCACTGGGAGGGGTCTGAACATAGACAACTTGTAACGCGACCGGGACGTAAGATTTGCTTTTGTTGATAATGCATTGGTCGTATTAAACCTTCACCTGTTTATTTTCCCATGATAGTATTTGCTAGGTAGTGAAAATTATACAGGACCGGTTTCCAGATAACTTTATGGGACGTATTCTTAAACATTTCGGCGCCCTAGCACATATTTGATAAGACTTTCGTAGGAGTTGTGGGCATTTCCAGGGGTAGTTTTATGACCCAGGTGGTAGTTTGACACTTTCTCTGTACCATGAACGTAAAGAAACACTCATGAAAACCCGATTAATCTTCTTTTCGGCCTTTGGAAATAGTTGATGTGGAAGGCCGGGGCGTCAAAAAATACCAACCTACGGATAGCCCTGCATTGGTAGCGAATTTTCTGTATTGATGTCGCCATTATCGTCATTGCAATTAGTGTTCACACCATTATCGTCAATGTAATTAGTGTCCATACCATTATTATCATTGACTTTCCCCTAATTATCTAATGCGGTGGACTTAATTAATCGGATTAATATCATCCCTCTCTCAACGTCAAAATACATGAGTGATTAAAAAGTGTTTGAGCTTTTTATCTGCGTATATGCTGAATTTTCTTTTCCTTTTTTTTTCTTATTATACTTTTCCCATTTTTTCTTTATTTAACAATGTTTTCTTTCATCCTTGTTTCCTTCTTTTTATTTTTTTCACTCGCAAGACTTATCGCTATAATCTTATTTTTACCATACGATTTATACACCTTCATCCATCTCTCTCTCTCTCTCTCTCTCTCTCTCTCTCTCTCTCTCTCTCTCTCTCTCTCTCTCTCTCTCTCTCTCTCTCTCTCTCTCTCTCTCTCTCTCTCTCTCTCTCGCACACACACACACACACACACACACACTCCCGCAGATCAGACAAAGAGAAACCAAAGCATAAAAATTGAACGGAAAAAGAGAGAAAAAAAGAAAAACGGATAGAGATGAAGCCATAAAGTTTACCATGATGAATCGACGCGCCTGTTAAAGAGATAAGGCAGGAAATGGACGCGGAATGGAACGGATAAAGGAGGAAAAGTGTTATCTTTACGTATGTCGAAGGGAAGACCAATGATAAATGTACAGAGAAGTAAATGAAGAAAAGGATAAAAATGTAACAGAAGAGAGAAAGAGGTTGACAGATAGACAGACAGAAAGACAGATAAATAGACAGATAGATAGGGAGAGAGAGACAGAGAAAAAAAAGGAAAAAGAAATGGAAAATAATTAAAAAGACGGAGAAGGAAAGGAGATAGAAAAGGAAAAATAGAAAGAAAAAGATGGATAGAAAGGAAAAAAGAAAGGAGCAGCAGTATGAAGAAGGAGGAGGAGGAAGAGGAGGAAGAGGAGGAGGAAAAGAAGGAGGAAGAGGAAGAGGAAGGAGCAGGAGGCGAGGAAAAGTTGAAGATGGATGAGGCCGGGGAAGCAGAGGAGCACCAGAAAGCAGACGGAAACGGACGAGGAGGAGGAGGAGGAGGAGGAGGATGGGAAGAGGCACCGTGTACCCGCTGAGGCCCGGGGAGGCAGGCAGCGAGGCGTGACGAGGGGAAGGAATATATTTACTTGTGGACGTAACCAGAGGAACACCAGCGAGTACCTTCAGTCTGGGATACGTGGACATTTGCCTCTTCTGCCTTACAGTATATATACGTATATATACGTAATATTTCTTTTGACTGAAGTATTCCCAGACGCATAAACCGTGTCTAAGGGCCGCTTTCACAGTCACGTTTGTTTGTGATGATTGTTACCAATGAGCGGCGATCGCCGCTACCAACAAGAAATCCGCTTTCGCAGTCGCCTTTCGCGGCGCTGTTTGTTAGCATCAGTACCAGAGATTGGAACCTCCGGTTCCCCAGTGGAGCTTACCAATGACATTAATTAGTAAATAGTACAAATTCTTGCCCTAAAGTGGTTATATTATTTATTTATGTGGATGTAAAAAAATATTACACTTTACAGCAACACGTTGCACGGCTTCAATGGTAATATGAGAAAACAATTAGAAGACTTTGAATGACATGAACTCACTTCACCTGCTGATAGTAAACGTCCTGCTGAGAATTTCAGTTTGATTGACTGAATGTTTATTGTTGCAAAATGCACAATAAAGGAGAAGGGAGGACTTTAATACATGTCACCATTATTCACTTGTTATGCCTTCTTGGTCAAACTTTCGTATTATTCTAGATAGCCTCATATGCATGCATAGGGCATACATATAACGAAATAAGCCATGTTATGTAGTGAATAAATGTGAAACCTGCTTAATAAGTGTGAATAATGAACAAATGTAATGAATATATACAGGTGAAGAGACTCTCTTGCTGACATCTGCTAAATAATAGAACTTTAATACTTGTCACCATTATTAAATAAATTTTCACCTGTTATCCCTTGGAAATATTAGGCTTTCAGCAGATTTGAGCGGTGTATCAGCGACACTCCACATTTTTTCATCATATATATCTATTCTTCTCAGTTATTCTTTATATTTATTCTTCACGTTTACTCTTTGTACGTCTATTTTTCACATATATCCTTCATAATCCTCCGCTCAGCTGAAGGAATGTTGACATTTCCCGCCGCTCCGGCACACCAACACTGCAGAATCACGCGCCTTCGTCTTGTCATGATTGTCACCACGCTGGTAGTCGCCGATACCACGAAAACAGAGACTGTGAAAGCGGATCGAGGCGATGGTAACGGCTGCTGCCAGGATGGTAGGGCCTTTGGGTAGGGTGCGTACGGTACCAGACGACTGTGGAAGCGGCCCTAAGTATCACGGCTCATAAAACATGGGAATAGTAACACAACCTCTATAGACTTGTCAGTATATACCTTCAGAGTGTGGGATACGTGGATATTTGGGTCATGTTCTTAAACGTATCGGGCTCCCATTACGACTATTTCCCAAGGCCACAGACAAGATTAGCAGGATTTCTTGGGTGTTTTTCCAGTTCGAGATGCAGACGTCGTATAAAACCATCACCAGGTCACAAAACAGTCCATGAATAACAAGGTGAGAGGAGAGAAAAGACAGTTCTTAAAAGCATCGGGCTCCTATTATGACGATTCCCCAAGGCCACAGACAAGATTAGTCGGGTTCTCATGACTGTCTTCTCAAGTTCATGGTACAGATGCTTCGTCAGACTACCACCAGGGTCAAAACCATCCCTGGAAATGCCCTAACCTACGAAAGCCTTGTCAATTGTGTGCTTGGGTGCCGAAATGTTGAGGAATATGGGCTTCACCGTGCCCTTCCCGTTCCTCTGCGTCTTCTCGCGGCCACATCACCCTTACGAAGCGCAGCCAGCATCGCCACGCGGCACATACTACACACGTCATTACTCTGTTCACCTTATATGTTCGTCACTCATTCTCCTATTCCTAATCCTCTCGGTCCCCAGGCACACAACTTTGACAAAGCTTTCGTAGAGTTGCAAGCATTTTGGGGGGTAGTTCTATGATCATGGTGGTAGTTTCACCCTTCTTCTGTACCATGAACCTAAGAAACACACATTTGACAAGGCTTTCGTAGAGCTGAAAGCATTTTCTGAAATAGTTTTATGACCCTGGTGGTAGTTTGAGCCTTCTTCTGTACCATGAACCTAAGAAACACACATTTGACAAGGCTTTCGTAGAGCTGCAAGATTTTTGAGGGGTAGTTTTATGATCCTGGTGGTAGTTTGACCCTTCTTCTGTACCATGAACCTAAGAAAAAAAAAATTGAAAAAAAATTCGTAGAGTTAAAAGCATTTTCAGGGGTAGTTTATGACCCTGGTGGTAGTATGACCTTCTTCTGTACCATGAACCTAAGAAACACACATTTGACAAGGCTTTCGTAGAGCTGCAAGCATTTTGAGGGGTAGTTTTATGACCCTGGTGGTAGTATGACCCTTCTTCTGTACCATGAACCTGAAAACACTCAAGAGAACCCAATTGGTCCCCTTTTGACCTTTGGAAATAGTTGACGTGAGAAGCGGAAGCGTCTGAGAATATCGGCCTCCGTTTCTCTTCACGGCCTCATCACACTCTCTTCCTCTGCCTTCGACGAGCCGCCAGCATCGCCGCGGAGCACAAACTACGCACGTCATCACTCTGCTCACCTTTTAATGGCCATCGCTCAGACCCAGACGCCTCCGCTGCTGAGAACGCGACGACATGAACAAGCGCACATCCATTAAGGCGCCGGACGGGGATATTAAGCAAATGACGAAAGACAACCATTCCAGAGTGATAAAGAGATGATGTCCGGCCTTGACGCATTACCAAACCAGCAGCATGGACTGTTGACGGACTCCCAGCATTCCTAGCGAGTGTGTGTGAGTTAGCAGGAACCCGGAAGCGGCGGTCCAACACTCGCCTCACTGCTCAGTATTACAAACCATTTAGGCATTAGCGACCAGAGAAGTCCATTGTAAAACGCTGCCCACCGCTGATGCCGAGAGTCCAAAGAGTGCAGAAAAGTGAAAGAAAGGAAATTGAAGTGTGGAAAGTGTAACAAATTTGAACCCACTGCGAATACGTAACTCCTCACCTATCATCTTTATATTAAATTAATGTGAACCTTAGAGGATTAGTAATGTTCCTGTGGTTTTAGTGGTTAATATACATTGATTGGAAGAGTAAGCAATATTAGATGCTTGTGTGAATATTTTTGTGTGTTTGTACTACTCATTACAGTTTGTACCTATTATAACACAATACAATCACCCCCCCCCCCTCCCCCCACCACCACCACATACACATACATAAAGGGTTCTCATTAACTTTTCTCATTTATCCCTTAAAAATAATCCCGTCCAGCGATGCCCCTCTGTCAACCTGGATACCTAGTTCTGTTCTCCTCGCTTCAAACAACTTACAGGATCCAGACCACGGACACTACACGTCTACCTCACTGCCAAACACACACCGAAACAGGCTGCAGAGAAACGAGGAACAAACGGAACACGGAACACTTCTCGACATTGCTCCCTTCAACAACGATACTAATAAAAAAGTGACAAATCCTATACGAGAAATGATTTAAGTCTTTGGTATTTGGAGCTCAGAAACTCGTGATGCCAAACTGTGGAACTGCATTAAAGAAAATCTTTGATGACGCTCTTCGATCTTAGACTGTGAACCCCATATCCCTCAGCATTTCGGCGTCCAAGCACACACAATTGACAAGGCCTTCGTATTAGAGTTGTGGGCATTTCCAGGGGTGGTTTTGAAACCTGGTGGTAGTCCGACAAAACATCCACCCAAGGCAATAAAAAGATCTGGATTAAATTTATCCTATACTGGTTCATCAGAGGCTGGCTGGGCCAACTTCAAAGGGTCTAAATCCTCTTGCCTTGAGTAAGTGCTTTGTCGGCGTTAAGATCAATCAGCCAACCTTCCTCTGATGAACCAGCACCTTGAACGAGTCCCAATATCCACTGCCATTAACTATACTAGAAGGGGTGTGGTCAGTGTTTGGATGGGTGACCTCTCTTTCGGCCACTCCTCTTAATTCTCTTTTATAGGAGCAGTGATTTGGGCTTTTTTCATTATTGTTTTCTCTTCTTTTTTTCTCTCTTTTTTTTTGCCCCTGAGCTATTTCCTTTGCTGTAAAAGAAAAATACAATATTCTCTCTGTTACATCACGGCCCTGAGTGTGTTTTGATGCACGTATTATTAATTCTCTTGTATCAGCCATCCTAGAAACCAACACACGTTCTAACCTAATATTATCCTGTTTTCACTAACATCACTTTTTTTTGTCTCCTTCCTTTTTTTCTTTCTCATTCCTACTTTCACTTCTCGTTTCGCTTTCCTCAACTTCCTAGTCTCCCTTTCTCAGTTCCTCTCTCTTCTTGCTCTTCCCCATTACCTCTCTAATTAAGCAATGACATGTCACTATCACGAGTAAGCCATTCCAGCCATTCCAGTACCCTCATCGTATCCTAAACTTCCTATCGCGCTGAAAATTAAGCAGTGATGGGAGTACAAATTTCAGGCTGGATTTCTATTTAATACCCGACAATTACTGGAGTGATAATCAATGCACCGCGCGGGGAGGGAGGGAGGAAGCAATACCCGGCGAGGCTCAGTCAGGACGAGGCAACAACAGCAGCGAGCAGGGAGGGGCAGGAATCGGCGTCAGAGTGGTATAGGGAGTGTTGTGTAGCTAATATGTACGCAGTGTGCCGGTCAGTACGCACATAAAAATAAAAATATACTGTATACTTGGTAGAGGTGTAAAGAGTTTGAAATATTAGTAAATTATAGGAAAACATTATTCGAACGATATTTCAAGTTTTCAGTGTTGTTGTTGTTGTTGTTGTTGTTGATGTTGATGGTTTACGAGTATCAGCGGTATTGTTGTTTTTATGTTTATGTTTGTGTTCGGTCGAGTATAAACTGTGGTGGGGGGTTGTTTTGCTTTCTTTTCAAATACAAACTGTGGTGGTAGTGTTCTTTTTATTTATTTCGTAGGAGTATAAACTGTGGGAATGTTTTTTTTTTTTTTTAGTAAGAGTATAAATTGTTGCGGTAGTGTTTTTTTATTTTATTTAGTAATAGTATAAACTTATTTTTTTTTCGTAAAAGTATAAAATGTGGTGTTTTTTTTACTAACGAGCACAAACTGAAAAGGAGCAGAAATATTGGCGAGAGTACAAATAAAAACAACTTTATGCCCAGAGAATCGAGGAGACGAAGGAGTGGAACGCAAGATCTCAAACACATAACAAAAACAACAAAAAAAAGAAACAAATATACATACCCTCCATCATCACTCTTACCATAGCTTTCCTCTCCCTCCTATTCCTTCCTTTCCTACATCCTCATTCTCTTATTCTATTTTTCACTATCATTTTTTTCTCCCTTTTTTCTTTCCCATTCCTACTTTTCACTTCTCGTTTCGCTTTCCTCAACTTCCTATTCTCCCTTTCTTAGTTCCTCTCTCTCTTCTTACTCCTTCCTCTCCTTCCTATTCCTTCCTTTCCTACTTCTTCATTCTCTTATTCTATTTTTCCCTATCATCTTTTTTGTCTCCCTTTTTTCTTTCCCAATCCTACTTTTCACTTCTCTTTTCGCTTTCCTCAACTTCTCCTTTCTCAGTTCCTCTCTCTTCTTGCTCCTTTCTCTCCTCCTATTCCTTCCTTTCCTGCTTCTTCATTCTCTTATTCTATTTTTCCCTATCATCTTTTTGTCTCCTTTTTTCCCATTCAACTTTTCACTTCTCGTTTCGCTTTCCTCATCTTCTTATTCTTCCTTTCTAAGTTCCTCTCTTTCTTCTTACTCTGCCCCGTCATCTCTCTTCCGTCTCTCATTCCTTTTCTTTGTCTTCTTCCACTTTTCTTTCCCATACCTTCTTTTCAATTTTTGTTTCGCTTTCCTCAACTTCCTATTCTCCCTTTCTCAGTTCATCTCTCTCCTCTTACTTTTCAACAGCATCTCTTCCTGGTCTCCTTCCTTTTCTCTAACTCTCCTTCATTCCTCTTTAAAGTATGTCCATGACCGTAAGCGTGGGGATGAATACTTATAACTGCTTTCCTCCCCTTCAGTACGATCTATACATACACTTAGATCTTGTCCTTCACTAACAGACGGAGAGCACACACTGACATCTTTCCTCTCCTTCACTCGTCACCAGCGCAATGATCCATCGCTTCCTGGGTCTGTGTTGCATCCCATTGGCGGTGAATCACTCCCTTCCCGCAGGACTGGCAACACACACTTCTGGATCTGGTCCTTTCGAGGCCATAAAGCAGAGTCGTCAGAAATGTGTTAGGGTGGGGTAGAGAAGGGAGAGTGGGAGTAGAGGGGGAGGGAAGAGAGAGAGAGAGAGAGAGAGAGAGAGAGAGAGAGAGGGGGGACAGCGATAAAGGTAAAGAGACTGAAAGACATAGCTACATTAGCTCAAACACTCACACACACACACACACACACACACACACACACACACACACACACTCTTGTACACCCCCCCCCCCCCCACACACACACAGCCACCCACCCACACCCTCCCACCCCACCACACACAAAAAATAACTCTTACGAAATATATTACACCATTTATGTCACGTGCACCAGAATACCATGTCAAGACCAAGAAAGTCGATCAAAATAACATAAAAGCGTAAAAGAGGAAGATGAGTCGTGAGAGGGACCGAGGCCATAGCTAACGATCCAGGGTCCACGCGAGAAACATGGAGAGAGACGGCCCAACGCTCACCTACAGACCCTTCAGAGTTCATCACGAGTCGAAGAAGGAGTAGCCAGAAATGCCCCGTCTCCCCACCCCGGCCCCTGCGGCGCAGCATTCTTGTTTTGCGAGCTGCTGGAATATTTAGTGGCGCAGGAAGTGGATACGTATTATATGAGGTGTGTGTGTGTGTGTGTGTGTGTGTGTGTGTGTGTGTGTGTGTGTGGGTGTCAGGAATTACCGAAGTAGCGTCATCGCCGAGTTCTCTTCCTTAATAACCGCTGTCCTGTGCGTGTCTGAGGGAAACACACACACACACACACACACACACACACACACACACACACATGCACACACTCTCTCTCTCTCTCTCTCTCTCTCTCTCTCTCTCTCTCTCTCTCTCTCTCTCTCTCTCTCTCTCTCTCTCTCTCTCTCTCTCTCTCTCTCTCTCTCTCTCTCTCTCTCTCTCTCTCTCTCTCTCTCTCTCTCTCTCTCTCTTCTTCTTCTTCAGTAAGGCCTTCAGCCTTAACAACCGCTTACAGACTCTTTATAGAGAGCTTGACATGGAGTTCATCAACGCCTGGGACAATTTCTACGGACAAAGTGAGCTCTTCCACAGGGACGGAATACCTGTCCCCATCAGGGCAGCCAGATTCAGAGGCTCCAAAACGACGCAGTACGTGTACCCGATCAAAAACGACTCTCAGCCACGCCCTCCACCCCGCCCGTAAATAGACGCCATGCATCATAACAAACCCGTAACCGTGATCCCGCAAGTACCACCACCACCTCTATTACCAAGCCTCTAGATAACTTAAAAATCCTATGTTTCAATGCGCGTAGCCTAAGAAACAAATTTGATGAACTGAGATGTCTTGCTCTAACAGAAAATTTTGACATAATTGCTATAACCGAAACATTTATCGACACCACAAATACTGATTTAAGTTCCGAATACAACATAGATGCCTACAGACTCTTCAACAAAGATTGTGTAAACCGTAGAGGCGGTGGCGTCGCCCTTTTTGTCAAAAACTATTTGGAACCCACTGACAAAACACCAAGAGACAGTAACGTTGAACATTTGTGCGTGCGAGTAAACATTTCAAAAGTCAATTTAAATATATCTGTCACCAACAGCCCTCCCGGGCAATCACTCGATGACGATCTTGGAATGTACGGCGTCTTAAGGCAGTCACTTAATAACAACGACTCACTGATATTAGGAGACTTTAACCTCCCCCATATCGACTGGGCGACACTGTCAGGTACAGAAGGTGAGTCACATAGAATGATCGAATTTTTAGAAGAAAATTATCTAAGCCAAATGGTTTCTGAACCAACTCGACAAAATAACATACTCGACCTTGTTATAACGACCCAAGATAACCTAGTCAGTAATGTCACGGTAGGAGAACACCTCGGTTCTTGCGATCATAAATTAGTGCGCGTCGACATTAGAGCTCAAACATCAGTGACTTAAAATAAAGTAAAGGTGCCCAATTTCAAAAGAGCTAACTTCGTAGAAATCCTACGAAAACTAACAGAAATACAATTATCAGATGACGGCAATGTAGAGGAAGCCTGGCTAAGCTTTGAAAATAATTTATTCACTCAGCAGAACACATTCGTCCCCTTGTGCGAGAAGCGAAGTAACACTAATAAAAGCCCACCTTGGTTTAATAGCGAAATTAAACACTCAGTCAAGGAGATAAAATTGTTGTACAGGCTAAAGAAAGAACAAAGCACGCCCGAAAGCATTAGACTTTATCATGATGCCAGGCGACGAGTAAAAAGATTAGTATGTCAGGCAAAGCGTAGATATGAAGAAAATATTGCAGCCAATTGTAAAAATAATCCGAAATCCTTTTTCAGTTACATAAACAACAGAAAGGCGATCAGAAGTGGAACTGGACATTTAACAAACAGCGACGGTGCACTAGTGACTGACAGCCAACACATTGCAAACATCTTAAACAATTACATTTCCTCGGTGTTTAATACTAACAGTCTTCCTCCCACTACCACCAACACCAGTACTAATGTAAATCTCGAGCATGCATTGCCTAATTTTGAAATAACAACCGATAAAGTCCTTAAAGCTCTCCATTCACTTAAAACAAATAAAAGTCCCGGACCCGATAAAGTATATCCTATACTGCTTAAAGAAACAAAGAGCGAAATATTCTCCTCCCTCACTACCGTATTCAATATGTCCTTGCGACAAGGCATCGTCCCTTCGGATTGGAAAAAGGCTAACGTGACACCGATTTTTAAGAAAGGACACAAAAAAATACCAGGTAATTACAGACCCATTAGTCTAACTTCAATTGTAGGTAAGCTACTTGAGAGCATAATTAGAGACAAAATTGTGAGTTACCTCGAAAGCCACTCATTAATTGGGGATTCACAACATGGCTTCCGTAACAAAAGATCCTGCCTATCAAACCTATTGACCTTTTATAACGACCTATTCTCAGTTTATAACGTAACCAAATCATTGGACGTAGTCTATCTTGATTTACAGAAAGCGTTTGATAAAGTCCCACATCATAAATTACTGTATAAATTAAAGCAAATAGGTATTGACGGTCAAGTAAACCAATGGATCGCGAATTGGTTGCGCAACAGACAGCAAAGAGTGGTGATTGACGGATTTAACTCAGAGTGGGCGCCGGTCACTAGTGGCGTCCCTCAGGGCTCGGTTCTTGGCCCAGTGCTCTTCATTATTTACATCAATGATGTAGATGCTGGACTCAGTAATCGCATTAGCAAATTTGCAGACGACACAAAGATTGGTAACTCGGTTCTCACTGACGAAGACAGGCAAAGCCTCCAAGAGGATTTACACAAAATTTCAACTTGGTCGGATAGATGGGAGATGCCCTTTAACGTAGACAAATGCCAGGTCCTTCAAGTTGGAACAAAAAATAAGAAGTTCGATTACGAAATGGGCGGCGTTAAACTCACAAGCGTTCAATGCGTTAAAGACCTGGGGGTCAAGATCGCGTCAAACCTCAAATTCTCACATCAATGCATCGATGCAGCAAATAAAGCGAACAGAATGTTGGGCTTCATTAAAATAAACTTTTTATTCAAGAATAAAGATGTAATACTTCCGCTCTACAATAGTTTAGTCAGACCCCACTTGGAATATGCGGTACAGTTTTGGTCTCCCCACTATGCAAAGGACATTGCTAAATTAAAAGGTGTTCAGCGTCGGGCAACAAAAATTATCCCTTCCTTGCGCAACAAATTCTACGAAGAAAGGCTTTCCACCCTTAATATGTTCTCTCTTGAGAAACGTCGCCTCCGAGGAAAACTGATCGAATGCTTTAAAATACTGAATGGTTTCACGAATGTAGACAAAACAAAATTGTTTATGATCGATGACACTTAGCGAACAAGAAACAATGGCATAAAACTCAAATGTAGACAAGTAAATTCAGACTGCATCAAATTTTTCTTCACCAACATTGTAGTGCGAGAATGGAATAAGCTCCCACCTTCAGTGGTCCAGTGTGACACAATTGACTCCTTTAAAAACAAGCTCGACCGTCACTTCCATGAACTTAATATTAACTAAAGTAGAAATGCAACGTTTTGGAGCCATCTGATTAATGTAGTCACTTAGGTTTAAGGACAGACCACCTAGTCTGGACCATGGAGTCTGTGTGGTCTGATTTTCTATGTAAATCTATGTAAATCTCCAATATCTAACACACTTCCGATTCCCACGAAAATTCACACCGTTCTTTCCCTTCCCTTCCCTTCCTCTTGTCTTGTCTTCTCTTCTCTTCCCTTCCCTTCCCTTCCCTTTTCTTCTTTTCTCTTCTCTTCTCTTCTCATTTCTTCCCTTCCCTTCCTTTCCCTTCCCTTTCTCTTCTCTTCTCTTCTCTTCTCTTCTCTTTTCTTCTCTTCTCTTCCCTTCCCTTCCCTTCTCTTCCTTTCTCCTCCCTTTCCTTCCCTTCCCATTCATTTCCTTCCCATCCCTTCCCTTCCCTTCCTCTCCTTTTCTCTCCCCTCCCTTCCCTTCCGTGTGTGTGTGTGTGTGTGTGTGTGTGTGTGTGTGTTAATGTAGTGTTTTTCTAAGCCTGTTTCCTTTTCTTTAGACTTCATTTCCTTCTCATTTAGACTCGCCGTGTTGCGTTCTTGTGAGATTCTTTTGGTGCGACTTTTTTTCCTTCGTTTGCGTCGTTTTGGAGCCTTCCGAATCTGGCTGCCCCGATGGGGGACAGGTGTATTCCGTCCCTGTGGAAGAGCTCACTTTGTCCGTAGAAATTGTCCCAGGCGTTGAAGAACTCCATGTCAAGCTCTCTATAAAGAGTCTGTAAGCGGTTGTTAAGGCTGAAGGCCTTACTGAAGAGAGAGAGAGAGAGAGAGCTAGTGTGTGTGTGTGTGTGTGTGTGTGTGTGTGTGTGTGTTTCCCTCAGACACGCACAGGACAGCGGTTATTAAGGAAGAGAATTCGGCGATGGCGCTACTTCGGTAATTCCTGACACCCACACACACACACACACACACACACACACACACACACACACTTCATATAATACGTATCCACTCCCTGCGCCACTAAATATTCCAGCAGCTCGCAAAACAAGAATGCTACGCCGCAGGGGCCGTGGTGGGGAGACGGGGCATTTCTGGCTACTCCTTCTTCGACTCGTGATGAACTCTGAAGGGTCTGTAGGTGAGCGTAGGTCCGTCTCTCTCCGTCCGGTATCTCGCGTGGACCCTGGATCGTTAGCTATGGCCTCGGTCCCTCTCACATCTCATTTTTCTCTTTTACGCTTTCATGTTATTTAGATCGACTTTCTTGGCCTTGATATGGTATTCTGGTGCACGTGACAGAAATGGTGTACTATATAATATTATCGTATGAGTTATTTTTTGTGTGTGGTGGGGTGGGAGGGTGTGGGTGGGTGGCTGTGTGTGTGTGTGGGGGGGGGGGGGGGAGTGTGTGTGTGTGTGTGTGTGTGTGTGTGTGTGTGTGTGTGTGTGTGTGTGTGTGTGTGTTTGTTTTTGCTTATTTATCTATGTCTTTCAGTCTCTTTACCTTTATCTATGTCCCCTCTCTCTCTCTCTCTCTCTCTCTCTCTCTCTCTCTCTCTCTCTCTCTCTCTCTCTCTCTCTCTCTCTCTCTCTCTCTCTCTCTCTCTCTCTCTCTCTCTCTCTCTCTCTCTCTCTCTCTCTCTCTCTCTCTCTCTCTCTCTCTCTCTCTCTCTCTCTCTCTCTCTCTCTCTCTCTCTCTCTCTCTCTCTTCCCTCCCCCTCTACTCCCACTCTCCCTTCTCTACCCCACCCTAACACATTTCTGACGACTCTGCTTTATGGCCTCGAAAGGACCAGATCCAGAAGTGTGTGCTGCCAGTCCTGCGGGAAGGGAGTGATTCACCGCCAATGGGATGCAACACAGACCCAGGAAGCGATGGATCATTGCGCTGGTGACGAGTGAAGGAGAGGAAAGATGTCAGTGTGTGCTCTCCGTCTGTTAGTGAAGGACAAGATCTAAGTGTATGTATAGATCGTACTGAAGGGGAGGAAAGCAGTTATAAGTATTCATCCCCACGCTTACGGTCATGGACATACTTTAAAGAGGAATGAATGAGAGTTAGAGAAAAGGAAGGAGACCAGGAAGAGATGCTGTTGAAAAGTAAGAGGAGAGAGATGAACTGAGAAAGGGAGAATAGGAAGTTGAGGAAAGCGAAACAAAAATTGAAAAGAAGGTATGGGAAAGAAAAGTGGAAGGAGACAAAGAAAAGGAATGAGAGACGGAAGAGAGATGACGGGGCAGAGTAAGAAGAAAGAGAGGAACTTAGAAAGGAAGAATAAGAAGATGAGGAAAGCGAAACGAGAAGTGAAAAGTTGGAATGGGAAAAAAAGGGAGTCAAAAAAGATGATAGGGAAAAATAGAATAAGAGAATGAAGAAGCAGGAAAGGAAGGAATAGGAGGAGAGAAAGGAGCAAGAAGAGAGAGAGGAACTGAGAAAGGGAGAAGTTGAGGAAAGCGAAATGAGAAGTGAAAATTAGGAATGGGAAAGAAAAAAGGGAGACAGAAAAGATGATAGGGAAAAATTGAATAAGAGAATGAAGAAGTAGGGAAGGAAGGAACAGGAAGGAGAGGAAGGAGTAAGAAGAGAGAGAGGAACTGAGAAAGGGAGAATAGGAAGTTGAGGAAAGCGAAACGAGAAGTGAAAATTAGGAATAGGAAAGAAAAAAGGGAGAAAAAAATGATAGTGAAAAATAGAATAAGAGAATGAGGAAGTAGGAAAGGAAGGAATAGGAGGGAGAGGAAAGCTATGGTAAGAGTGATGATGGAGGGTATGTATATTTGTTTCTTTTTTGTTGTTGTTTTTGTTATGTGTTTGAGATCTTGCGTTCCACTCCTTCGTTCTTCGATTCTCTGGGCATAAAGTTGTTTTTATTTGTATTCTCGCCAATATTTCTGCTCCTTTTCAATTTGTGCTCGTTAGGAAAAAAAACACCACAGTTTATACTTTTACGAAAAAAAAATCAGTTTATACTCTTACGAAATAAAATAAAAAAACACTACCGCCACAATTTATACTCTTACGAAAAAAAAAAAAAAACATTCCCACAGTTTATACTCCTACGAAATAAATAAAAAGAACACTACCACCACAGTTTGTATTTGAAAAGAAAGCAAAACAACCCCCCACCACAGTTTATACATACTCGTCCGAAAACAAACATAAAAATAAAAACAACAATACCGCTGATACTCGTAAACCATCAACATCAACAACAACAACAACAACAACAACACTGAAAACTTGAAATATCGTTCGAATAATGTTTTCTTCCTATAATTTACTAATATTTCAAACTCTTTACACCTCTACCAAGTATACAGTATATTTTTATTCTTATGTGCGTACTGACCGGCACACTGCGTACATATTAGCTACACAACACTCCCTATACCACTCTGACGCCGATTCCTGCCCCTCCCTGCTCGCTGCTGTTGTTGCCTCGTCCTGACTGAGCCTCGCCGGGTATTGCTTCCTCCCTCCCTCCCCGCGCGGTGCATTGATTATCACTCCAGTAATTGTCGGGTATTAAATATAAATCCAGCCTGAAATTTGTACTCCCATCACTGCTTAATTTTCAGCGCGATAGGAAGTTTAGGATACGATGAGGGTACTGGAATGGCTGGAATGGCTTACTCGTGATAGTGACATGTCATTGCTTAATTAGAGAGGTAATGGGGAAGAGCAAGAGAGGAACTGAGAAAGGGAGACTAGGAAGTTGAGGAAAGCGAAACGAGAAGTGAAAGTAGGAATGAGAAAGAAAAAAAGGAAGGAGACAAAAAAAAGTGATGTTAGTGAAAAACAGGATCATATTAGGTTATAACGTGTGTTGGTTTCTAGGATGGCTGATACAAGAGAATTAATAATACGTGCATCAAAACACACTCAGGGCCGTGATGTAACAGAGAGAATATTGTATTTTTCTTTTACAGCAAAGGAAATAGCTCAGGGGCAAAAAAAAAAGAGAGAAAAAAAGAAGAGAAAACAATAATGAAAAAAAGCCCGTAAATCACTGCTCCTATAAAAGAGAATTAAGAGGAGTGGCCGAAAGAGAGGTCACCCATCCAAACACTGACCACACCCCTTCTAGTATAGTTAATGGCAGTGGATATTGGGACTCGTTCAAGGTGCTGGTTCATCAGAGGAAGGTTGGCTGATTGATCTTAACGCCGACAAAGCACTTACTTAAGGCAAGAGGATTTAGACCCTTTGAAGTTGGCCCAGCCAGCCTCTGATGAACCAGTATAGGATAAATTTAATCCAGATCTTTTTATTGCCTTGGGTGGATGTTTTGTCGGACTACCACCAGGTTTCTAAACCACCCCTGGAAATGCCCACAACTCTAATACGAAGGCCTTGTCAATTGTGTGTGCTTGGACGCCGAAATGCTGAGGGATATGGGGTTCACAGTCTGAGATCGAAGAGCGTCATCAAAGATTTTCTTTAATGCAGTTCCACAGTTTGGCCTCACGAGTTTCTGAGCTCCAAATACCAAAGACTTAAATCATTTCTCGTATAGGATTTGTCACTTTTTTATTAGTATCGTTGTTGAAGGGAGCAATGTCGAGAAGTGTTCCGTGTTCCGTTTGTTCCTCGTTTCTCTGCAGCCTGTTTCGGTGTGTGTTTGGCAGTGAGGTAGACGTGTAGTGTCCGTGGTCTGGATCCTGTAAGTTGTTTGAAGCGAGGAGAACAGAACTAGGTATCCAGGTTGACAGAGGGGCATCGCTGGACGGGATTATTTTTAAGGGATAAATGAGAAAAGTTAATGAGAACCCTTTGTGTATGTGTATAAAGCACATTGTACTGACATTTCTGAAACATTTAATGACCATTTTTTGAAGGCTGGGGGGCTAGATCATGATATAGTAGGGGATGAATATATGACATATTTACACAACTCACCTAATTACTCGGTATACTTATCACCAGCTACACAGATATAAATTGAAAACTTTCTTAAGACATTAAAAGGTACATCATCTGGTTTTGATGAAATTTCTCCCTTGGTCGTAAGACAAACTGCCAGCATAATTTCCTTGCCATTAACACACATAGTTAACCTCACATTAAAGAAAGGAGTTTTTCCGGACGAACTTAAGAAAGCTAAAATTATTCCATTATTTAAGTCAGATAATAGAGATGATGTCAATAACTACAGACCTATATCAGTTCTTCCTGTGTTCAGTAAAGTCTTTGAAAAAGTGATATGCACTCGTCTTGTAAATTTCATTGAGAAAAATAATTTATTTTCGAATTGTCAGCATGGTTTTAGAACAGGGCGCTCTACTGAGTCGGCCATATTTCAGTTTACCAATAATGTGTATAAATATCTGGAAAAGAAACATTATTTAGTTGGAATTTTTTTAGATCTTTCTAAGGCTTTTGATTCGCTATGTCATAAAATTCTTTTAAGTAAACTTAGTAATTTTTGGGATTCGGGGAGTTCCTTTAGAATTATTCAAAAATTATTTAACAAATCGATTTCAAGCTGTTTACTGTAATTCTAAATATTCTTCTTTCAAGCCTATCAACAAGGGTGTACCGCAAGGATCTATCCTAGGACCTATACTTTTTCTCATCTATATTAATGATATTGTCAATGCTAGTAATAAATTTAAGTATACCATTTATGCTGACGACACTAATTTACTATTAGATGATAAAAATATAAATAGTTTGCATATAAACATTAATAATGAGCTCAATTCAATTAATATGTGGCTTAAACATAATAAGTTAAGGTTAAATATCACTAAAACAAAATACATTATCTTTCAAAACCGATCAGTCACTACTAACATGCCACCTATAACACTTGAAGGAAAAGTACTTGAACGAGTTTCTTATACTAAGTTTTTGGGCGTTTTCATAGATCAAAATATCAATTGGAAATACCAAATTAATTATGTTGCAAATAAACTATCTAGGATATGTGGCATACTGTATCGAATAAGAAATAGCCTTACACAAGAAGCACTTATCAGTATTTATTACACACTTTGTTACCCGCATCTCATTTATTGTGTATCTGTGTGGGCGTGTACGTGGTCTTCCTTTCTTAAAAATCTTCAGGTTTCTCAAAATAAGATATTTAGGTGTATGTTTTATATGAACAAGTTTGATTCCACACATAACGTATTTTCCACACATAGATTTCTTAATTTTAAAAACATTCATTGTTATTTTCTACTATTATTTATTTATAAAAACCTCGCACTGATGCATGGAACTCATCCTTTTCAAGTTATTAATACATTGCATAATACGCGCAGGAACAATATAAACCTTATCTCTCCTCAGTTCAGGACAGTTCTTTTCAGAAATAGTATTTTATGCTCAGGACCTCAAGTTTGGAATTCTTTGCCAGTAGAAATAAAAAATCTCCTTAATAGTAATAATTTCTCTCTATTTAAAAAGTCAGTAAAAACACACCTATTTGCAATCCAAAACAATCACGGTTAAAATTATAATTTATTCCTGAAACATGAACACAAATTTACATTATTAAATCTAATCAGTGAATTGCATAGTACTATTGTCCATATTATTTTATTTTTATTATTGTTATTATTATTATTATTATTATTATTATTATTATTATTATTATTGTTATTATTATTATTATTTTTTATGCTGTTGTATTTGTTATTATAGTTAACATTTTAGATATAAATATTATAACTTCATCTGGTTTTATAGTTAATGTTGTTATTTATTGTATATTTGTATTTAGCTTTATGGTTGGGAGCTATCTGCAACCTTTATAAAAATATTAATAGTGCAATGAAATAAATATACAGTCTGTCGGGAAGCTTCGGCTTGACAGGCTAGATTCGTTGCCAGAATTATAATTATATTTATATGTATATATCAATGTGTGTATATTATGGCAATAAACATTACTTACTTACTTACTTACACACACACACACACACACACACACACACACACACACACGCAAGGAGGATTAATGAAAGAAAAAAAAGAAAAAGAAAGACTAAAATAAAAAAGCAGACATCACGAAAGACAAAAGGAGAGAGAGAGAGAGAGACGTAGACACAAAATAAAGCTAAATCATAGGGAATAGTTGACGTGAGTGAGCACGGAAGCGTCTGAGACTAGCGCCCTACGTAAGTCCATCGCTGTGACCTCTGAGCCTCGGGGGGATCAGCGCGCCTTAAACGCCCCGGGAAGGAGGGCGGCAAGGGACGTCCGGATTAGCTCGGCTCTCCTCGCCCTTGGTGCCTCTGTGAATGGTTCTCTTCATCAGGCCACACGCAGGGGAGGCGGAGCAGCTGCGTGAGTGCCTGTCTGCAGCGGCTATCTGGGATAGGCTAGGCCATGTTACGAAAGGTTAAGACAGGTTAGGTAAGGCTAGATTAGATCACGGCAAGATTAGGTTAGGTAATGTTAGGATAGATTAGGTCAGGTAATGTTAGGATAGATTAGGTCAGGTAAGGTTAGGATAGATTAGGTCAGGTAATGTTAGGATAGATTAGGTCAGGTAATGTTAGGATAGATTAGGTTAGGTAATGTTAGGATAGATTAGGTTAGGTAATGTTAGGATAGATTAGGTCAGGTAGTGTTAGGATAGATTAGGTCAGGTAATGTTAGGATAGATTAGGTCAGGTAATGTTAGGATAGATTAGGTCAGGTAATGTTAGGATAGATTAGGTCAGGTAATGTTAGGATAGATTAGGTTAGGTAATGTTATGATAGATTAGGTCAGGTAGTGTTAGGATAGATTAGGTCAGGTAATGTTAGGATAGATTAGGTCAGGTAATGTTAGGATAGATTAGGTCAGGTAATGTTAGGATAGATTAGGTCAGGTAATGTTAGGATAGATTAGGTCAGGTAATGTTAGGATAGATTAGGTCAGGTAATGTTAGGATAGATTAGGTCAGGTAATGTTAGGATAGATTAGGTCAGGTAGTGTTAGGATAGATTAGGTCAGGTAATGTTAGGATAGATTAGGTCCGGTAATGTTAGGATAGATTAGGTCAGGAAAAGTTAGGATAGATTAAGTCAGGTAATGTTAGGATAGATTAGGTTAGGTAATGTTAGGATAGATTAGGTCAGGTAATGTTAGGATAGATTAGGTCAGGTAAGGTTAGGATAGATTAAGTCAGGTAAAGTTAGGATAGATTAGGTTAGGTAATGTTAGGATATATTAGGTCAGGTAATGTTAGGATAGATTAGGTCAGGTAAGGTTAGGATAGATTAGGTTAGGTAAGGTTAGAATAGATTAGGTCAGGTAATGTTAGGATAGATTAGGTCAGGTAAGGTTAGATTAGGTTAGGAAAGCTTAGGTTAGGTTAGGTTAGGATGGGTTAGGTTACGATGGGTTAGGTAAGGTTAAGTAAGGTAGATTATTTTAGGTTAGATTAGGTTAGGAAAGATGGCGCCACTATAAACACTCGCCTGCGCCAGAACGGGCTGGGCCGACCATCAGGCCCCACCTGGAAGAAGCCTTGGGTCGACCATCAGGCCCCACCAGGAAGATGCCTACAGGCGCAACAGGCAGCTACGTAAAAAAAAAAAAAAAGACGAGGTTAGGATGGGTTAGGTCATATCAGTTTAGGTAATGGAAGGTAAAGTAAGGTTGGTTTAGTTTAGATAAGGTTAGATAAAGGTTAGGTACGGTTAGGTTATGCTGTGTAAGGTAAAGTAAGGTAAGGTAAGGTAAGGTAAAGTAAGGCAAGATTGGGTAACATTACATAAGATTAGATTAGCTTAGGTTAGGTAGGGATAAGATTAGGTTAGATTAGGTTAGGATAGGTCAGGTAAGGTTGGGTTACATTAGGTTAGGATAGGATACTAGGTTAAAAATAACTTCGGTAAGATTAGGTTTGGCTACGTCTGCCCCCGAGAGGACTCCAACCCTGGCCCGCACAAAGCCGTAGGTGAACGTAATGGCCGTGGGTGGAGGATGGAAAGAGCGAGCGGACAGTAACTAGATCCGCTGGGAGAACGTGTCTGGCGTGGCGGCGGGGATGGCGGGAACACATTTATTTTTTTCTCTTCTTTTTTTTTTCCTCTTGGCAATTATTGAAACACATCTTTAGCGAATTTATCGAGAAAGAACTACTGTGACACGTACTTTGTTTCTTCCCTTGGTCTCTACTTTTGCTATACGGTAAAAGAGACGCCGTAAGATCCGAAACAGAGCAGAAAGACAAGTAAAAAAGGCCCCTCAATGACGCCACCTCTGATACAAAAGGGACGGAGCCACGGAGGCCAAAAAAGGAGATGATCAGCCTCATAAAATTAAGTGTCCTTCTCCTTCCTTCCTACTAGAATATATATGCATACACTTTCCCAAATGCAAATGTGATATAAAGAAAGGAGCGATTAGTCTGGTTTGTAGTCCCTTCCCCTTCAGCCCTTCTACTGAAATATATCTGCATACATGTTCCCGATAGTAAAATTGAGTAAGATGTAACGCACGGAACAATTAGTGTGGTATGCAGCCCTCTCCCTTCTCCCTCCTCCCTCCCTACCGATACATATCTGCACACATTCCCATAAAAAAAATGTGTTTAAGACAGAACGTAAGGAACAATTAGGGTGGTAATTTTTTTTTGTCCCTCCCCTTCCCCCTTCTGCTCTTCCCTTCCTCGCCCTTCCTACTCTTTTTTACAACAAAGGAAGCAGCTCAAGGGCAAAAAACAAATGACAACAAAAAAGCTTTCTAATCAGAGCTCCTAAAGAGCTACAGTGGCCAAAAGAGACATAGATAGAGCTCTTAAACAGATAGATACATTGATAGATAGACAGGTATATATAGATAATTCAATACTTTTACCAGCATGACAACGTGCCGCCTCTCAGCACAGCCTCGCCTCGCCTCCCTCACTACCTACACATCCAC
Organism: Eriocheir sinensis; assembly: GCF_024679095.1. Taxonomy (NCBI): domain Eukaryota; kingdom Metazoa; phylum Arthropoda; class Malacostraca; order Decapoda; family Varunidae; genus Eriocheir; species Eriocheir sinensis. The sequence goes on from NC_066552.1 coordinate 14,182,636, forward strand.
ACACCTTTCCGATAACACCACAAGACGCCTTTCCTCAGCACAGCCTCGCCTCGCCTCTCTCACTACCTACACATCCACACACCTTCCCAATAACACAACAAGCCGTCCTTCCTCAGCACAGCCTCGCCTCGCCTCCCTCACTACCTACACATCCACACACCTTCCCAATAACACAATAAGCCGCCCTTCCTCAGCACAGCCTTGCCTCGCCTCCCTCACTACCTACACATCCACACACCTTCCCAATAACACCACAAGCTGCCCTTCCTTAGCACAGCCTCGCCTCCCTCACTACCTACACATCCACACACCTTCCCAATAACACCACAAGCCGCCCTTCCTCAGCACAGCCTCGCCTCGCCTCCCTCACTACCTACACTTCCACACACCTTCCCAATAACACCACAAGCCGCCCTTCCTCAGCACAGCCTCGCCTCGCCTCCCTCCCTACCTACACATCCACACACCTTCCCAATAAGACAACGAGACGCCCCTTCCTCAGACCCGTCCCATTAAGTCCTGCCGGCCGTGTGTCTTCCCGTCAGCCGCGTCTGCCCGCCGCCGCCCCTTGCATGCTAGACCTCACCCAGACACCCGACGAGCCAGCCGTCCACAACAACGTTTAAAGACGCCTTCCCTTCACTCCTCGCCCACTCCACCTGCACCCCACTCAGCTATACCACTCGTCCCTCTCTTAGCCAAGCACCACAACTCATTCCTTACATTTCCCGATTAAATATGAAATGAGGAGCACCAATATTTAAAGCAGGTATTCACTCCACTCCTAGACTACTCCATGTCCGTCTTCTGTTCGACCACTCCATATCCACCCCAACAACTACTCCACCAGACTATATCGCTCCCCCTTCCCCTCTTACTCAAGCACCCAAACTCATTCACACGACATTCATTACAGTCCCCGACTAAATAGGAAATGACGAACTTAACCTAGCCATTCCCCTGACAACTCCACATCCGCCACAATTACTCCATCACACTATAACACTCGATACTCTATTAGTCAAGCACTACAACTAATTCACGCCGCATTCATTACATTACCTGACCATATCATTAAATAAGGAACACCAACAATCAACGTCTCCTGCCTCTCTACCATCCACCACTGAAAATATCCTAAAACCATCCTTTCCATAACCTTTAGAACCGAGGTGACGGAGATGAACACCGCCGCCACGCGCAGCTATAGCATATACCCCCAACTTTACCTTTCCAATCCCTCCTATTCACTGTCCAATCCTACGGGCCCTTTCTCTCCCACTACCACCACTACCACCACCACTACTACTACTACTACTACTACTACTACTACTACTACTACTACTACTACCACTACCACCGTCACTACTATACATGACCACACCAAACCTTCAAGTTACTGTCCCCCAAATTTGCCTATGGGCCCTTACTCTCCCACCACCACCACCACCTCCAGCAACTATGAATATTGGACGACAGTGTTCCTCTTGGGGTTCCTGCGGCGTGGGGAGGAGCTCGGCCCTGCTCGCCCTGTCCTGCCATGCGGATAACTGACGGCTGTGAGGGGAGGACGAGAGGAAGAAGAGAGAGAGGGAGAGGAGGAAGAGGACGGGAAAAGAATGGATGAGGGAGGGGAGGGATGAGAGAGAGAGAGAGAGAGAGAGAGAGAGAGAGAGAGAGAGAGAGAGAGAGAGAGAGAGAGAGAGAGAGAGAGAGAGAGAGAGAGAGAGAGAGAGAAACACACACACACACACACACACACACACACACACACAGTACCTCCCACAACCACCACCACTGAAGTCAAACAAAGGGAAGAATGAAAACAGGAAATAATGAAGACCTAAGCGCCTCAAACCACGACGGAGGTAGAAATGAGAGACTGGGAGGAAGAGGAACGGTGACTGGTGAAGAGGAGAAGTGAGAGAAGAGGTGAAGAGGAGAAGAGGAAAAGGAACGGGGATCGGACGAAGAGGAGGAGGAGGAGGAGGCGAAGAGGTAAAAAAGGAGACGAAGAGGAAGTGGCAAAGAAAAGGAGATGGGGAAGAGGAGGGAAGGAAGAAGAGGTGGCGAAGAGGAGGAGGCGAGGAAGAAGAGGTGGCGAAGAGGAGGAGGCGAGGAAGAAGAGGTGGCGAAAAGGAGGAGGCGAGGAAGAAGAGGTTGCGAAGAGGAGGAGGCGAGGAAGAAGAGGTGGCGAAGAGGAGGAGGCGAGGAAGAAGAGGTGGCGAAGAGGAGGAGGCGAGGAAGAAGAGGAGGCGAAGAGGAGGAGGCGAGGAAGAAGAGGAGGCGAAGAGGAGTAGGCGAGGAAGAGGAGGCGAGGAAGAAGAGGTGGCGAAGAGGAGGAGGCGAGGAAGAAGAGGTGGCGAAGAGGAGGAGGCGAGGAAGAGGAAGAGGCGAGGAAGAAGAGGTGGCGAAGAGGAGGAGGTGAGGAAGAAGAGGTGACGAAGAGGAAGAGGCGAGGAAGAAGAGGTGACGAAGAGGAAGAGGCGAGGAAGAAGAGGTGACGAAGAGAAGGAGGCAAGGAAGAAGAGGTGACGAAGAGGAAGAGGCGAGGAAGAAGAGGTGACGAAGAGGAGGCGAGGAAGAAGAGGTGGCGAAGAGGAGGAGGCGAGGAAGAAGAGGTGACGAAGAAGAAGAGGCGAGGAAGAAGAGGTGACGAAGAGGAGAAGGCGAGGAAGAAGAGGAGGCGAAGAGGAGGAGGCGAGGAAGAAGAGGTGGCGAGGAGGAGGAGGCGAGGAAGAAGAGGTGGCGAAGAGGAGGAGGCGAGGAAGAAGAGGAGGCGAAGAGGAGGAGGCGAGGAAGAAGAGGTGGCGAAGAGAAGGAGGTGAGGAAGAAGAAGAGGCGAAGAGGAGGAGGCGAGGAAGAAGAAGTGGCGAAGAGGAGGAGGCGAGGAAGAAGAGGTGGCGAAAAGGAGGAGGCGAGGAAGAAGAGGTGACGAAGAGGAGGAGGCGAGGAAGAAGAATGTCTTGTCTTATCTTTGCCCATTTGCTGACTAAGAACAAGTTAGATTTTTACGATCATCTCATCTTCAAGTGTAACTACATTGATTTTCAGCGTCGTTTATATGCATTAACGAAAAGTAAAATTTATGGTTATGTGACTGTGAGCAGTTAACGAAGATATGATGTATGACACAGGTAATAGAAGGAACCGTCGCAAGAAACGTAGCAGAAAGGTAATGGTATGCTTAGTAGGAAGAATGTGGCAATATTCACGCTAAAGGTAACAGTAACGTAGCAAAAACACACACACAAAAAAAATGCAATGACCTACTTGACCTACTCCTTTGTGATTGTATTTCTTCCTTTACGAGATAAAAAAGCAAGTTTTTTTTTTTTGCACTTCATTGTCTTCGCATGCTCAAGGATATGAGTATAGGAAGGTTTAATCCCAGCAAAATTTTTCCACTCCGCCCGGGAATCGAACCCGGTCTCTCTCGGTTATGAGCCGAGTGTGCTAACCACTGCACCACGAGCCCCCCCCCCGATTATCAGAAAGGTTGTGGGAATATGCACATTAAAGGTACCAATACATAGCATTGGCGTTATGGGATGTAGTAAAAGGGTTCTTAAAAGGTGATGGGGACGTGGTAACTAGGTAGTAGAAACGTACATATGATCCACAGAACGTTGCAATATTATTATTATTATTATTATTATTATTATTATTATTATTATTATTATTATTATTATTATTATTATCATGTATGCCCTGTGTGTGTACTATAACTTGTCTGAATTATCCCGCTCATCCAGAATTAAGATGCTTTTAACAATGTTGTTATTATTATTATTATTATTATTATTATTATTATTATTATTATTATTATTATTATTATTATTATTATTATTATTATTATCATGTATGCCATATGTGTGTACTATAACTTGTCTGAATCCCTCTCATCCAGAATTAAGATGTATTTTTTAGAGTGTAATTCAAAATTTATTGTGTTCATGTAATGGTTTAACTATTCAGACTGGATTAAGTTTGGATTTAACACAAACGAAAAATAATCGACCTGCATTAAGCTAATATAAGATTTTGGCATGTTAGTTTCTCACTAGATATCAATAAAAATCATAAAATCCTATTCATTTTAACTATTCCTTATATAAAGACTATCGCGGTGGTAGTTTAATTCTTTATCTTGACGCCCGGAAAAACGCGGGAAAGGGGGGAGGGGATGCAGATGTATCCCGCCGAATACCATTCCACAGCTTTCACAGAGTTTTTCTGCATTATTAGCTCGTGGTGAAGAACACTCATGGACGGAAGGAGAGATGTGAAACGTCTCCCACAATGTTTAATCAAAGAGTCATTTCCACGGCGGTCACTGTCGACGCACGACCAACACGATCCACTAAACGACTTTCGTCTCCCACACTGTTTACACAAAGCATTGCTTCTCATTCTCACGAGAAATGTACCATCATCCCGCAACAGAGACGAGTCAACACCGTGACGTTAAGCCATTCCCCACCAGGGTTCAGCTTTGTTCGCCTAACGCGGGAGAGTGGGAGATACCTAACACATCTGCTAGAGGAGGGTGGGGTGGGGTGGGGGGGGTGCAGGGCGGACGCAGGTGTGTAGCGAATTTTACGTAACGACTTTCCCATCATCGCCATCTTCCATAGTATATTTTCAACTGTGACAGTGTTTGCACGTGCTACCATAAGCCAACTCCCCGTCATTCATATAATTTCTTTTTCTTCCTTTCTCTTTGTCCTTTTTCATCTTCGTCTTCTCTCTCTCTCTCTCTCTCTCTCTCTCTCTCTCTCTCTCTCTCTCTCTCTCTCTCTCTCTCTCTCTCTCTCTCTCTCTCTATCTCTCTCTCTCTCTCTCTCTCTCTCTCTCTCTCTCTCTCTCTCTCTCTCTCTCTCTCTCTCTCTCTCTCTCTCTCTCTCTCTCTCTCTCTCTCTCTCTCTCTCTCTCTCTCTCTCTCTCTCTCTCTCTCTCTCTCTCTCTCTCTCTCTCTCTCTCTCTCTCTCTCTCTCGATTTTGGCATGTTAGTTTCTCACTAGATATCAATAAAAATCATAAAATCCCAGTAATTTTAACTATTCCTTATATAAAGACTATCGCGGTGGTAGTTTAATTCTTTATCTTGACGCCCGGAAAAACGCGGGAAAGGGGGGAGGGGATGCAGATGTATCTCGCCGAATACCATTCCACAGCTTTCACAGAGTTTTTCTGCATTGTTAGCTCGTGGTGAAGAACACTCATGGACGGAAGGAGAGATGTGAAACGTCTCCCACAATGTTTAAACAAAGAGTCATCTCCACGGCGGTCACTGTCGACGCACGACCGACACGATCCACTAAACGACTTTCGTCTCCCACACTGTTTACACAAAGCATTGCTTCTCATTCTCACGAGAAATATACCATCATCCCGCAACAGAGACGAGTCAACACCGTGACGTTAAGCCGTTCCCCACCAGGGCTCAGCTTTGTTCGCCTAACGCGGGAGAGTGGGAGATACCTAACACATCTGCTAGAGGAGGGTGGGATGCGGTGGGGTGGGGGTGGGGGTGGGGGGGTTGAAGGGCGGAAGCAGGTGTGTAGCGAATTTCACGTAACGACTTTCCCATCATCGCCATCTTCCATAGTATATTTTCAACTGTGACTCCCCGTCATTCATATAATTTCTCTTTCTTCCTTTCTCTTTGTCCTTTTTCATCTTCGTCTTTCTCTCTCTCTCTCTCTCTCTCTCTCTCTCTCTCTCTCTCTCTCTCTCTCTCTCTCTCTCTCTCTCTCTCTCTCTCTCTCTCTCTCTCTCTCTCTCTCTCTCTCTCTCTCTCTCTCTCTCTCTCTCTCTCTCTCTCTCTCTCTCTCTCTCTCTCTCTCTCTCTCTCTCTCTCTCTCTCTCTCTCTCTCTCTCTCTCTCTCTCTCTCTCTTTCTCTCTCTCTCTCTCTCTCTCTCTCTCTCTCTCTCTCTCTCTCTCTCTCTCTCTCTCTCTCTCTCTCTCTCTCTCTCTCTCTCTCTCTCTCTCTCTCTCTCTCTCTCTCTCTCTCTCTCTCTCTCTCTCTCTCCTCTCTTCTCTTCCTTTCTTTTTCTCCTCTCTCTTCCTCTCCTTTTCTCCTCTCTTCTTCTCCTTTTCTCCTCTTTTTCTCTCTCTCGCTTTCTCTTCTCTTTCTCTCTCTCCTTTTATCCTCTCTTTCTCCTTTTCTCTTCTCTTTCTCCTTTTCTCTTTTCTCTTCCTCTCCTTTTCTCCTCTTTTTCTCTCTCTCCTTTTCTTAACATAACTTTGTGTTTTTTGTGTATTAAATAAAAATTATAAAATGATTCTGGTTTATTTCTGTATCCTCGTTACTTGTTAAGTATAGCATCTCAGCATTTTTATTTATTTATTTATTTTTTTTTTTTTATGTCGTTGCCTGTTGCACCGGTAGGCATCTTCCTGGTGTGTCCTGATGGTCGCTGCATCCCGTTCTGGCGCAGGCGAGTGTTTATAGTAGCACCATCTTGCATTGGTTCTTGATTCACTTGGACGGCTTGATGGATAGTGTTCAGAACACCATGTGGATAGTTTTAAACCCCTCGACGGTGACTGAAAAATCCGAGTGGTAGCCTGGGGATTCGAACCCGCGTCGTCCACCACGCGGCGAATGTGAACCCAGTACGCTACCAGTTCGGTCACCGCATACCCTACACCCTACACGCTCCCTCTTAGACAGAACGAGGCATGGCGCAGCCCATGTCTCGCCGCTCCCGGACTCGTCACCTCCCACCAACCGCACCATAGCACATCCCTCGCTCCCTCCCCATAGCATGTCACTGCCGATCCCTCTCTGTCCCGCCCCACGCTCCCTTGCCCCGCCAAAACAAGCCGCTATGACATAGGATACTACGGAAGTCTTTCCGCCTCCGCCCCACGCTCCCTTGCCCCGCCAAATCAAGCCGGTATGGCAGGCGCCACTACGGCTGTTTTTCCGCCCCGCCCCACGCTCCCTTGCCCCGCCAAAACAAGCCGGTATGACAGGCGCCACTACAGCTGTTTTTTCCGCCCCGCCCCACGTCCCCTTGCCCCGCCAAAACAAGCCGCTATGGCGCAGGATACTACGGATGTCCTTCCGCCCCCCGCCCCACGTGTTTTTGCCGCCCCGCCCCACGCTCCCTTGCCCCGCCAAAACAAGCCGGTATGACAGCCGCCACTACGGCTCTTTTTTCCGCCCCGCCCCACGCGCCATTGCCCCGCCAAAACAAGCCAGTATGGCAATATTATAACTACTGATGACATCACGATCCCGGTGGTTACGGTCACTGGAATCATATATAGCACTCTTGAACTAAGTTGATTAGGAGTTCCACCAACATGCTTGAACACACCACGGTAGACTCGCTGTGACTGACGTCAAAAATAGGTCCAGTCCTATATGTGACGACGTGACGCGACGCAATGTGACGTGACGTGACTCGACGCATCCGGTGTAAACGTTTTCTTTCAAAAACCGATATAAATCAGTGTTATAACTGGGGTGGCGATTCATGGTACGTCATGAATCGTCATGACGCGACGCGACGCGACACGACTCGACGTGACTCGCTTGGTGTAAACGCAGCCTAGGTGTATAACTTAAGGTGTAGCTCCTAGGGCTAATACTTCAATGGGCTAGATATCTGTCCGTGGCCCCTCAATGGGTGGATAAAATGGACAAATTGTGACAGGAAAGTGAGTGTGAATAAGGCAATATGAAAAGTGTTGAGAGTTGTATGTTTTAATGAGAATGGAATAATTAATGAATTCAAGAAAAGAATGGTTGTCAATATTTGTATGAAAGGGGGAATGGATGTGCTTGGACTGAGTGACACCCACTTTCTCATGGATATGGAAGAAGATATTTTACTTATATCATCATCATCATTTCATGGACGCCTGCTCCTAGGAGCTCCCACCAGGGGATGGCCACAGCAGAAGAGTTTCCAACTTTCTCTATCCAGACACTCCCTCCTTGCCTGCTCAAAGTTTCTCAAAGATTTTTCCCCCCCTCTCCGTAACGTACTCTTGCACCCTATCCCTCAATTTCACTGGAGGTCGTCCTCTAGCATTCCCTCCCTCTATCTCACTGACATATACCCTTCTGGTCATCTTACTCTCCTCCATGTTTATAACCATAACATATTGGAATGTTGCCAGTTACTAAATACATTTGTCATGTCTGCTCATCAATATTTATGAAGTGTATACTGAACTGTATTTAAAATGAACATATTCACATGAGACTTAAAACATTACAGATATTGCTGGTTATACAGAAACAAGGAAATCACCATCTTCCAAATCAAAAACATCAAAGCTCCTCCACAGATATAGAACCAGAGTAAAAAGGTTATTGAAAAGAGCTCATTTACTTAAGAAGGTCAGGAAGGACTGCTCTAAATGCACATTACCTTCAGAAATAATAAAAAAAAATGCTTATAAATACCTAAGAGGCTATGGCCTTGAGTTTTTCAAAAGTCTGATCCAGTTAGCAGGTTCCAATAAAAAGGGCAGACGTTACTCAGATGAGCAACGTTCATTTGCCTTGTCCCTTTATTTTAGGAATGCAAGAACCTATAATTTGTTATCACACATATTTGTCCTCCCCACTCCAAGGATGCTAAGATACTGGATGAAAATAATTATGTTCAATGATGGCTGGAATCAATCCCTCTTTGAAATTTTGAAAAGAAAGGCTGAAAATATGTCTGAGCAGGATAAAGTTTGTGGAGTAGCATTTGATGCAATTTCTGTCAAGGAGAAGTTGAATTATAACATAGCCCAAGATGAGGTTGATGGACTTGAAAATTTAGGTGTATATGGGTCATCAGATTCAACTGCAAAGTATGCCATGGTATTTATGGTTAAAGGCTTAGCCTCTAAGTGGAAACAGACTTTAGGTTATTTTTTGTTTAGTAAGAGCATTAAGCCAGATGTCCTCAAGTGCATGCTATTATATTGTTTGAACAAGTTGAAGGATAGAGGTTTACAGCCTAAGTTTGTCATATGTGATCAAGATACAACAAATAGAAGTCTCTACCTAAAGCTAAATATTTCACCACAGTCTCCAATTATAATACACAATGAGGAAAAGATACATTTCTTTTATGACACACCACATCTGCTTAAAAGTGTCCGTAATAATCTGATGAAATATGATTTTGTTGTCAATAAAAACTCAGTGGTAAAATTGCATTATATTGAAGAGTTTTACAAAAGAGACAATGCCATGACCTTGCGCCTTGCACCTAAGCTCTCAGCAAAACATATATATTGCAATACATTTGAAAGAATGCGCGTTTCCTTAGCTGCGCAGGTTTTCAGTCAGATTGTTGCAGCAGGCATAGACACTTATGCAGAATTAGGGGCCTTGCCATCTGAAGCTTCTCAAACAGCATTTTTTGTAGAAAAAATGGATAAGCTATTTGATTTATTTAATAGCTGTCAAATAAACCACTTCAAAAGTAGTAAATGTGCCATATCAGAAAAAAATGGACAGTTCGAAAGACTAGTTGAATTCGAATCATGGATTAATTCCTTGGAAGTAATTGGCACTAAAATATCACTCCCATGCATTTCTGGGTGGAGGCTGAATTTGGCAAGCATAAAATTACTTTGGGAAGATGTGCATTTAAATCATAATTATAAGCATTTGATGATTAATAGGCTTAATCAAGATGCCCTAGAAAATTTATTTAGCACCATCCGAAATGCTGGAGGAAACAGTGACGCACCAACTTGTCAAATATTTAAGAAGCTAATAAATGGTATGATGAGCAACCACATATTTCAGTCATCAGTTAGGGCCAACTGTTTGGATGATGCAATGCCTATTTTACAATTCATGAAAATGAGTGACATAGACAAGGCTCATACTTTTGAACTGATTAAACCCAAAGGCAAAGAAGAGAGTTCCTCAGGCATTGATGATGATGTTGAGGAGGAAAATTTAGAAAGCCAGGAGCAAGTAGGAGGCAGTACCATTGATAATGCTCTTTCTGATTATTTTTCATCTTTTAACCCTTGTTTTGATCATGACAAAGAGGTGAGCAGTGACATAGAAGAGCCTGATGATAATTCCTCAAAAAATGACCAACAAAGTAATTGCATAAATTTAGAGTCTTTTCAGAATAATTCGCTGGCAAAATATTTCTCATCTTTTGATCCTTTAAGCACTATAAGATTCAGAAAATAAAAGATATTTAAAGTATCCTAGCAAATTGGTCATTGAAATGATCAAAGAATATGAACTCATTTTTAGGGCACACATTAAAGACTTTATTTTCAAGTTGAATGTGAGTGCCAATATGTTAGAGGTAATGAAAAATAGGACTGAAAGAAAAAACGATTTATGTGAGGAGGTTCACAAAATTATGATGAAAAAATATGTTAGTATGATAATTGATTACTATGTAAAACTCATTAATAGAAATTTAGGAAAAAGGGGAAGAGGTGAAAGTATTGGAGACTGTGGTGAGAAACGGAATAGGAAATCAGCAAAAATTTCACATACTTAATACCTATATAGTACATAATACTATTTTGTATCTTTACAGAAAAAAAGGATTTTCTAATCTCAAGGGTATGTATATTGCTTGAAGCAAATTATGCTTTATTTTGTGCCTGTTGCTTGATTTTGTTTATATGCTGTATGTTTGTGCTTGCTTGATTTGTGTTTATGCTTACCTTATGCTTTGTTGGCCTATGCATCTGCTTGCATGTGTGGAATGCATGTTATTTTATGTGTACTTCAGATAATCTTTATAAGTTCTGCTTTTTACACATGTTTGCTTTACTCTTCTTCAAGTTATGTCCTTGTGTAAGACAAATATAAACCAATTTATATGGCCTGGTATTATGTAACTTTTCTAAGTGAGTATACTCGTCTATTTGTTGTGTAATTTTCTTTAGTATTCTCGTTCCTATATTGCATGAGATTATTGCTTTGTATTACTGTCTGATTATCTTTATTTACTTTGTGTATAATTATGAGACCAATATTTCTTTCTCATATTTTATTTTGCTTGTGTGTCTGTGTTCATGCATTTTCTATAATGCACAATGCATGCCATGTATCTATATGGCTGCAAATATTGATTGTATATAATTTTATAGACAAATACAACTGAACTTTACCTTTATAGCATTATTTCTTTGTCCAAAATACTCTAATTAACTTATGTGAGTAAATAGCCGTTATATATATATATATATATATATATATATATATATATATATATATATATATATATATATATATATATATATATATATATATATATATATATATATATATATATATATATGTGTGTGTGTGTGTGTGTGTGTAAAAATACATGAACTATGGTCATCGCAGTTACCACCCACCACTGATGAAAGATATCATAATAATCATATAATACATAATGAAGGATGAAAAAATAAATATTGTTGATACATAAAGTCAAAAATAAGATCTACGCATACATATGATACAAACTAGAAAGCGATAAGGTCACAAGAAGATGAAGAGGAGACCGTGCACCTGCAGACGACGTACTTGATATAGTTTGGCGTCGGCCCAACAGATGGCGCAGCTGGTCTTTATCTGCCTCACATTTTCTTTATCGATTTTAGTAGAAGCTTTCCCATCTTTCTTCTATAGTCTTTGTCCGGGGCCTGGCGGGTTAGACACGTGAGCCGCAGCAGAGGTGAACCAAGACGCAGGCTGCAGCTTCATCGACCACTTCACTGCTGGTAAGTCATTTTGTTCCAGTAGTGATTTATGTTCTGTAGTTATAACTGAAGTTTGTATGTATAAACGGTACATGGAGTTGTAGGGGTGCTGCCCATTTCAGTGCATTTTCAAAATTAAAAGTGGGCCTGAGGTGAGTCAGCCGGGTGGAAATCTCCTCCTCCTGGTATATTTCCCTCCTATTACTCTGTTTATCTCCGTAATGAAGTGATACTTGAGACAAGGAGTTGTACTGTCCACCTGTGAAGCACTTGAGGCACATGGGACTGTGAATTAAGGCTCTTAACACATTGCGTTGTGTGGTGGTGGTGACCTTGACCGGTATGTGAAACAGAGACAGGTATTTTTCGTGGTATACGTGTACCGTGCTTTATTTATCCTCAAGAATAAATAGAAATGCCTTAGCTGGCAACTATACCCAGCCCTTCTGTGCAGCATTAGACAGCATTCCTCTCCTTCCTGTATGCAGCATTAAAGACAGGACTCGCCTCATTTCCCATGCAGAATCAGAGCAGCACATCCCGTAGCATTAAACGGCATTCTCTCGTCGCATTAGAAACAGAATTCATCTCTTTTCCTTCTTCCCTTCTTTGTTGGTTATTCTTGTGTGGGAGTCTTTCTTTTAGTTCAGCACTTGACCAGATAAGTTTTCATGTGTCTCACTGTCGATCTGTCTATGTTCATGTCTCCTGTCAGTCCTAGCACTGTTCTAATACCCATGTCGTCCTTCTCCTTCCTTCTCTCTCACTCATCTCTTCCTATGCTCTCAGCTACCTGTCTTCTCTATCTTTCCTATAAGCACAGCACTCAACAATTAAATGGACAATAGTTGCTTTTTCTTCTTCACATAATTTACATCCTTGTTCATTTATATCCCTTTTTCTTCCATTCATTTCTAGTGTACCACTTCTGGCCTTAAAGAGCAACTTTCCTGCCCAGTCACCGCTATATATATCATATCTTCTTATTTTAATTTTACCTTCGTACCATGTCAATGGACTTTTGATTTCTATATCATTTCTCCATTCTATGTGACCATTTTCTTTTATTTTACTTTTAATATCCTTCATACTCAGCTCTTGCCACTGTACCTCCATTCCTTCTCTAGTTTTCAGTTTTACTATTTCTCTGTTCCATTGGGATTTATCACTAAAAGCTTTGTATACTTGCTTTGCCCATCTTTCTTCACTCATCATTTCAATTTTCCTCATAAAGCACAGTTTTCCTGTACTTATTCTCTCTCCGAATGAGCTCCATCCCATCTCTCCTCGTAATGCTTCCACTGCTGTACTCTTGGGTGCTCCTAAACACCATCTTGCCATAGAATTTTGGATGGTTTCTAATTTTCTAATGTCCTCCTTTCTGTATGTGGTCACTTCTGCTCCATAGAGGCACTGCGGTACTGCCATACCTTTCCATAGGCATCTTCCATGTTCATACTTGTTGATTTCTCTGCTGCCAGCACTCATTATCATTCCCATCATCTTTCTTGCCTTGGCTTCATTACTTTTCCTCTGGCCATCTCCTCCCACCCCCTCTTTGTTTATTTCCAGTCCTAAATACGTGAATTTTTCTATTATTTCAACAACGTTATTTCCAATTATCCATTTCCATTTTCTGCCATGTTGAACTCCATCATCTTACATTTTCTGTTACTGAACTTCACTTCCCACTCCATTCCATATTCTGTGACAATCTTCAGCAGTCTGTCCATGTCTTCTGAATTTTCTGCCATCAATACCACATCATCAGCATATCCCAGCCATCCAAGTTTCTTACTAACAATTTTTATTCCAATTTCAGATTTTCTTATTCTTGCAAATAACTCCTCTATGTATATATTAAAAAGTGTCGGTGACATCATGCATCCTTGCCCTTCTCCTGTGTTATTTTTAATCCACCTGGTTTCCATTTCCCCCATCTTAAATTTATTTTTGTTATCTCTATACATCTCCCTTATTATAGCAGTTATTTTCTTGCTCATTCCGACATGTTCAAGTAGCTTTATTAATTTTTCTCTACTTATGGCATCGTACGCCTTCTCGATATCTTTGAATCCGAGGTATAGTTATTTTTTATTTCTTCTACTGTTGTCTATTATTTCCTTAATTACATATATATTTTCCAAGCTACTCCTTCCTTTTCTGAAGCCACTTTGTTCTTCTCCCAGGACTTCTTATTTTTCTATCCACCGTTGTATTTTTTCATTGATTATTAATCCGAATATTTTATTAAAAATATTTATTATGCTGGTGGGTCTGTAGTTACTTATTTCCTTCCTGTCCTTTCCACCTCCCCTATATATCAATTCTACCCTACCTTCTCTCCAGTCATCGGGGATTGCTCCAGTTTCAAATACAGTTTGGAATAAATTGTAAATAGCCGATATAAGGTTCTTACCTCCTTTTTTTATAAGTTCTGCTACTATTCCATCACACCCTGCTGCCTTGTTATATTTCAATTTATTGACTGCATTTATTAATTATTCTTTGGTAATTGTTTCATCATTTGTCACATTTTTCTAAGAAAATCATTCCTATGAAAACAGATATTATAACCAATGTAGACATGGCCTTCATTGAAATTAAAAAATAAATCTCGTAAAATAGTAATTGGACTTATCTACAGACTGCCAAGGCAGACTCTTGATATCGACCACGCATTGAGTGAATTATTATTAGAAACAAGTAGCAGTTGCGAGGCAGTAATTGTTGGGGACTTTAACTTGCCAGTGAAAAGATGGGGTGAACCGTTGAACTGTCATACAGGGCTCGACCTGTACACAAATTTACTAGAAAGTGATTTGCATCAACACGTTCAAGAACCGACTCGGGAAAATAATATACTTGACCTTATCTTTTCAACGACAGCTGATCTAGTTAACGAAGTAAATGTTGGTCCAATTTTTAGTTCTAGCGATCACCGAACAATCACATTCAGCATCAATATGAAAGAAAGTAAAGTAACTCATAGTAAAGAAAAGGTGCCTGATTATCAGAGAGCGAATTTCGTAGGACTCCGATCAATTTTAAATAATTCTGACTGGACTGAAATCACGGCGGAAACAGATATTGATAAAACTTGGGGGGCCTTCACCACAATATTGAACAATGCCATAAGCATATGCGTACCCTATCGTAACAGACGTTCAGCTTCTAAGAAGAAACCCAAATGGTGGAATAAAGAAATTCAAAATAGCCTATCTCTTAAAAAATGCGTATACAGTAGATACATATCAACTCAAAGCGAGGCTGACAAACTAGAGTTGGACAGAATTCGCCGCGAAACCAAGAAATTAATAAAACGAAGCAAGAAAAATCTTGAAGAATATATAGCGGAAACAAGTAAATCTAATCCTAAAGAATTTTTCAGCTATGTAAATAATAAAAAGTCACTCACTTGTGATTTATCGCACCGCTTGCTAATGAAAATGGTAACCACACGAACGATGAAAATGAAATGGCTACAATCCTAAATAACTTTTTCGCATCCGTATTTACCGACGAAGATTGTTTATCACCTCAACCGCCGGAGGTTAGAAGGGCCGAAAAGATGTTAAGTGGCGTGCTCATCGTAGAAAGTGACATTTTACGCACAATTGAAAAGATTAAAGTAAGCAGAGCTCCTGGTCCAGACAAAACTACCCCTAGGGTCTTAAAAGAAATCAAACATCAAATTTGTAAACCGCTTTCCATCATATTCAATAAATCTTTAACAGCTGGAAAAGTTCCGTCGGATTGGAAACTTGCAAATGTCACACCAATTTTCAAAAAGGGGGACAAGTCTCATCCAGGAAACTATCGACCAATTAGCCTCACATCTATTGTTTTGTAAGTTAATGGAGACTATCATTCGCGACAATATGATGAAATTCTTCGAAGAAAATAATATGATAAATAATTCGCAACATGGCTTCCGTAGTAAACGTTCGTGTTTGACTAACTTACCTGATTTTTTTCACTATATTTTTGAGGTGTTCGTTGAAAGCAGATCAGTAGATATCATATATCTGGATTTTCAAAAGGCATTTGATAAGGTCCCCCACCAACGATTGCTCAGCAAACTACTGGCGCACGGTATCTCGGGTAGCGTTCACAATTGGCTTGCGGATTGGCTCTCTGAGCGGAAACAGAGAGTAGTTCTAAACGGTGTTACATCTAATTGGCTCGATGTCAAAAGCGGCGTACCTCAAGGACCAGTGCTTGGCCCCATGCTCTTCTTAATTTATGTTAATGATATCGATGATGGGCTCACTTGCAAAGTATCGAAATTTGCTGATGACACAAAAATTGCTAGTAAAGTAACTGTGACACTCGACGAAGAAGCTTTACAATCAGATATAGATCGACTTGCACGTTGGGCCAATCATTGGCAAATGAAATTTAACGTTGACAAATGTAAAGTGCTGCACATCGGAAAAAATAACAATCGCGTTCGGTACGTAATGAATGGCCAACAACTTTCTGCAGTAAAGGAAAGGATCTTAGAATCACTATATCAAGCGATTTAAAGCCCGGTCAGCATTGTTCAGTGGTATTTAAAACTGCAATCAAATTGGTTGGCTTCATCGGACGAGTCTTTAATAATAAATCCGAAAAAGTAATATTAAAACTGTATAATTCGTTGGTTCGACCCCGTCTAGAGTACTGTGTACAGTTTTGGTCTCCCTATTACAGAAAAGACATAGAAAAGATGGAACGGGTCCAACGAAGAGTAACAAAGATGATTCCTAGGTTGAGAAATTTGTCATATGAACAAAGGCTTAAAGAAGTAAATTTATTCAGCCTATCAAAACGAAGAATGCGAGGCGATCTAATAGAAGTGTTTAAAATGTTCAAAGGATTCAGTGATATTAATGCGAAAGATTACTTTACAATTGATCGATCAAATAGAACAAGAAGAAATCACAATTAGAAGATAAGTGGTAAAAGATTATCGTCGCACGAAGCTAAACACTTCTTCTTCAATCGAGTTGTTAATGTTTGGAACTCTCTACCTTGTGATGTCGTTGATAGTACAACAGTTACGGCCTTCAAAAATAGACTAGACAAGTGTTTTGAATCCAACCAGCAACTAAGATATTACTCATTGTCGTAATAACGTTAAGTTCTTTCGAATACTGGTGTCCTTGTCCGCTTTTATCGCCCGGTTAGTGGTAGCAGTAATGGTAGTTCTTTCCTCTTTCCTACATAAATTCCATGCAGTTTTTCCATGCTGCATGGTTCTTTTTCCTTTCCTGCTAGCTTTGGCTGGAGGGATGGTGGGGGGTGGGGGTGGGGGGGGGGAGCCTTCGCCTTTGCTGTCCTTCATCTTCCACCTTTGATTAGATAGTTAGTGTAGCTTATCTCAAACAACCTCGTAAGGACCAGCAGGTCTGGTGTTGTTTGTTCTTCCTTTGTGTTTCATTGTGTTCCTTTGATGCTGTTACTCTTATTTTTATTTTGTATGATTTTTTTTCCAGTAGTCCTCTCTTATTTTGCTGATATCTGTTTCATCCTCTACCTCTCCCTTCTTTCCTTTTAATACGGTGGTTCTTGAGTTTAAGGGCTGCAGACCTCCTTTCAACTTTTCCCAGCTTTCTCTCTCTCTTTCCCCTCGTGGTAGTTTGTTGATCACATCTGCCTTTTCCTTTTCCCATTTAGATATCTTTGTTTGTATCAACTATTGTGTTTGTGTTTTACTTTACAGTATTCTTTCCATTTCTCTTCCCATTTGCTTTTTTCTGCATCTCCTTTTTCTACTGTCTTCTTAATTTTTCTCTGTTCCCTATTAACTTCTTTTCTTTTGTTTACAACCTTTTTTTTATTTCTGTGTCCCACCATCCTTTTAGTTTTCTGTTGCAGGGAAGTGTTTTCTTTACGCCCACATGCTTTCTTGCTTCTTCTACCATCTTCATTTTCATGTCCTTTTCCCACTGGTCTATTGTTCTTTCTTTCCTGTCCACTTCTACCTGCATTGATGGTTCTATGTCTTCGTGCAGCATGGAAAAGCATTGGTCCCCTCCCTCTATGCAGTATTAGACAGCATGCATGCCCTCCCTGTATACAGCATTAAACAGCATTCTCTCGTTCTTTTATATGTAAATAATGAAATAAGGAAGTATAATAATAAAATAAACATATAATATATTAACATAATAAGCAAACATATAATGTCGACATTTTACTCTCCGCAACAGCCCGGCGCGCCCAGGCAAAGATCAAGACTCGACGTAAACAAACCAAAGTGCCACACGCCCCACGCCCCCCTGCACCCCTCTGACACCGGCCTACCCCACCCCCCACCCTACCCTGCCCTTCCCTCAAGGGCGCTCTGGGCCCCGGGAAGTGCCACACTGACCCTGTGGTGCTCCGTTCGAGGCGGGCCAGCCTGCCCCCCTGACCTGCCTACATGGCCAGCGCCTCGCCGCCTGAGCACCCTGCTGAGAGACGGTAATGTAATTATTTTTTTAGGCAATTTAGATAGGAAGGAAGGCAGGTGTGTTAGGTAACTCAGATAACTGTTGGTGGTAGTATTCAGAATATCTATTTTTCATTAATTCAGTTAACATGGGAATTACAGTAAGGAGAGGTTTTTCATGGTTGTAGGCTGCTTGATGGTTTTTGATCATGCAATACTCATCACAAGAAAGAAACATGAAACCTATATTGAAGAATTATTAGATATACTAGGAAAATATGGTAAATGAAAAGAGACCTTGGGTACTGAGGGGACAGTGTGTTGAATGTAGTGGATACACACACACACACACACACACACACACACACACACACACACACACACACACACACACATGGAAAGATTGGGGAAGGAAAAAAACCATAATACCTTGCATGGTTAGGAATGGTGAGAGTTGTCATGAGTACTATTCTGTACTAGTTATGGCTTTTTATGAATGATTAACTCATAGCTGGGAAAGGAACATTATAAACCTGAAAATTATATCATCTGTTTCATAGAGAGCATGTGAAGGATGACCAAGAAGTGACACAAAGTGAGAGATCACAACTAGGAAGGTTTGTTTATCAACAAAAAATAACAATGAACCATTGGCATGCACAGTACACATTTATAGCTTTAAAAACTGTAAATGTGAGCATATAGCATGCAAATTCATTTGGAAAATAATAATTTCAAATTAACTGTTTCGTAATATTAAGTTTTCCGTTGATATTACACTGCATATACACAATAGGACAGTCCACTAATTCAAGAAAATGGGAAGAAAGGTACCAGTTCGTCTTTACCGCTGAGTTTACTCTGTCGTATCCGCTGGCAGTAGTAATCTTGTAAAATCCTCCTAGTAGTAATTTTTGCTTTATCACATAAGAATGAACAAAAAATAAGGTTCCTTGACGGTTCTACTAATTATATGAATGCCATGCATTATGACTGAATGCTCTAAATGACCAATATACTGATAAATATTGTCATGAGTGTCACAGCAGTAAAGTGATTTGTACTAGTACACTTATAATTATATTGTACTTGAGACACTATTTTGCCAATGTTTTAATGTAGTAATGCTTCGTCTGGCAAGTCCTTGTAAAAATATGATAAGTAGGGTAAGGTGGGGTAAGATGCCCCCCTGGGGTGAAAGGCCCCCCCATGGTTTTGTCTTTCTTTCTTTTCTCAATCAGTCACATGATCAAATAGGCAACGCCAACTCTCTGTGCTCACATGAACTACTGGAGTAAACAATGGACAGTTGCTCTGGCCACAAGGGGACGTTTCTTCTTTTTTATTAATTTCTTGTAAGTTTTCAGTGATTTTAATGATACCTAATTAACGACAAAGAACTTTCGAGTTAGCCTGATGGCTATGGATAATTGCTCTAATTAAGATGCCTAGACCATATTGCATGTCATTATACTCTGTCTACTTACTTGTAGGAAAGATGGTGACATTTTGTGTATATATGAATTGCCAAGGTAAGAGACCCCCTACGCCTTTGAGGTAAGATGCCCACAGGGAGGCCTTTTACCCCACATGTGGGCCTTTTACCGCATTATCAGCAAATGGCCTTGTTTTGGTGTGTGGGGAACTATTTGCTAATAGCAGACCTTCAGAAAAATGGGTCCAATGTCGGGGTTGTAGAAAACTGGCCACATGCAGAATGCACAACTGGAGTAGGCCTAGATCTGTACGTATGTCAAAACTGCGAGTCTGATTAGGCACTACAGTATTGCTATAAATAAAATTTGTTTAAGTTTTTAAAAGGTATCCATAAGTGAACACTTTTGAGTTTGAGACTAAAAGGAAGTTGGTGTTTTTTAACTTTTTCAGACATCAATATTCAACAGAAAGGACATATTTTATCAAATTAATTGAATATTTAGTTCCATATACTTTCCATGAAAGTAGATGTTCCTTTTGTTACAAAAACTCAGAAGAAAGGGAAGCTAGTATAATATTACTAGTCTAAAAGAAGAGGATACCTTTTAGAAAATTAACTAACTGTTTAGTTTTCCATTCAGTTCAATAGGAGACACAAATTTGATTGTGTTCCTATATTTCACATCAAGAGAGATTTATAGGGTATAGTTTTCAAAAAGGGAACACATATTATATTTTTATAATGTGAAAAAACTGTTTTCCTTATGTTTCTGTGAGTTATATTATTGTAAGCCGGAGTGGGGTAAAAGGCCTACCCAGTGGGCGTTTTACCCCACATGTGGGGTAAGAAGCCCCCTTTATTATTATTTTTTAAATTGTCATTATAATAAGGTGCAAATCATAATGAGTGGATATAATATATACCATAGATAGGCCTTAGCCTAAGCTTTCAACATAATTTTTTTTAAATTATATTGAAAAAAAATGTGGCTACTACAGGCAATCTCTCTTAAGGGGGGCAACTTTTCCCACCTTACCCTATTGATTGTAAAAAGATAGAAAACCCTGGCTGAATCTATGTACCCTGATAAATTGCGCCGATGTGCCGAACCCCAATTCTTCTCACCGTATCCACCACAACAGTATAAACAAGGTGTGGGAAGGCCTGAACTCCATCACAACCATGGCATAACTCTTTAAATGACTGTTTGTACTTGCGCCAGCGCCGTTGTAAAAGAAGTTGACTCAGAGAATTTTATTGTCTGGTGAATCTGTCATCAATTTTCCTGTTATCCCGAATTTGTGGCCTGTCTTATAGTCTTTATACTGTATTCCAGTGTTGTACTACACTAGCTATTGATAACGTCATTATATGCATGTTAAACATCAAAGTCTTTGTTTAAGTTAGCCTAAGCATGATATATACAATTGTGTTTCTACAGAGTAGGTGATGACGTTATGGGTTGCCTCTGCTGAGCTCGGGAATCAAACCTGAAATATCTATTCAACCAATAAATATTGGTTGTGAGCAGAGTACCTACCTGTTGTGACCCCCCCCCCCCCCCATAAAGAAATCTAGATCCACCACTGCCTTCTTTTTTTTCTCATTTTAATCACTTTTGCTGAATGTTGATAGTTATGGAGAACTGACATACGAACAAGCAAGTTGTGAGGAATACAGGACTCAATTTGCAGCAACTGATTTCTATTATATGTAGGAGACCATATTGAAAGAACAAATAAAAAGTATTTTTTTCCCAGGACTAGAAAATATGGATGTGATGACCTGCTGAAAATATAGAAAATATCATCACCAGGAAAACTCACTTGCCTTGTTTGGTGATCCTCTAAAGAGACTGTTAATAACACTATTATTGATGATAAAAAAAAAAATTGAAAACTCCCAGATTTAAGTAAGTATAGGTGGAGGACCACATTGTGAATGCTTATATTTTAGCTTCTTCAGACAACAGTGTGAATGTTAATATTTTACTTTCTGCACCTACTTATGTATTATTAATATGTTTGACATTATGAATGTCGAGACATATTTTTTTACTTGCAAATTGTGTATGTTTAAAACAAGAACTTTTCTGGGCTTAATTCATCATTACACGTATGTCCACCCACCAGATCCAACATTTACAGTTGCTTGTGATATTGATGGGTGCAGTTTTTCATACAAAGCTGTAAGGTGTTTATGTAGGCACATTCGCTTACATCATGCATTGTTTTATCACTGCCATCTTAATAGATTTAAAGATATATTTGATTCAGAAATTACAACAGGTGTCCAAAATGAAGTTCTTGATGATACAGAGAAAATGTTACCTACTGATGGAAGTGATATGAAGACTGAATGTAGTTCACCAAAACTAAATATAAATTGGACCCATGAAATAGTCACACGCCTATTATCACTGAGAGAGGATCAACGGCTCCCTTCTTTAGCAGTTAAAGATTTCACTAATCATCTGCAAGACCTTTTGGCTCTGCAGCAGGGTGAAATTATAACAAAAGTAATGGGTATATTGCAATATAATGGAATAGACCCCAAAACATTAACTGATTTAATGAGTACCACATCAAACGCAGAAGCCTCATGCCATGCTCTAAGATCAGCACGTAAATTTGATACATATGTCAAAACCCATTTTAACTTTATTCAGCCCCAAGAATTCATAATAGGAAATGATGAGTTTGGCATGGCATCATCTTGTCAGTATATTCCTATTCTAGAAACACTGAAAGATCTCCTCCAATATGAAGATGTTTATAATGAGGTAATTAATGGTCACAGATGTAAAGACCATATTCTAAGATATCTGTGTGACGGAATAATGATTGCAGATAATCCTCTTTTTGGTACAGATCCCACAGCTCTGCAACTGATGCTATATTATAATGAATTTACTGTGGTTAATCCTCTAGGCTCTAAAGTAAGAAAATACAGAGTGGGAGCATTCTTCATGACTGGGAAATTTACCACCGAGGTACAGAACTCAGTTAAAGCATATTAACTTGGTTTTGTTATTCAAATCATTTGGTCTCAAGAGGTATACCTTTCGTGAAATCCTTTAGCCACTTCTATTTGATCTGAAGATTCTTGAAAACGAGGGAATTTTAGTTTCTCGTTCAGATGGCATTCACTGGTTTAGAGGCTCTGTTGCTGTGGTTATTGGTGATAATCTTGGGAGTCATGCCATAGGAGGCCTTATCGAGAGTTTTAATAGCTTTCGAGTGTGTCGGTTTTGCATGATTACCAAGTCCCAGTTACATAGTAACCCTATGACATTAGCTAGTAGTCGAACTGAAACTGGACACAATGAACAAGTTAACATTGTTTTAGAAGATCAAAGTCTAGCAACCATATATGGAGTGAAAAGTGATTCAGTGTTAAACACCTTAAAGAACTTCCATGTTACATCTGGATTGCCTTCTGATGTAGCACATGATTTGTTTGAGGGAGTATTTTGTGATGTTCTCCAATGTGTCATCAACTAATGTGTTACAAAGGGCTTTTTCACAGCAAAATATCTAAACCAGAGAGTTGCTCACTTCCCTTACCTCGGTTCTGATAAAGTCAGCAAACCAAGTACACTCAATGTGTCTCCTGGTGGTAGGGTCACAGTTAAGCAAGAAGCAGCACAAATGTGGTGCTAGTTGAGGTTACTGCCTTTGTTAGTGGGGCATAAAGTACCAGTCTCAGATTCAAAGTGGGAAGTACTTTAGAAGCTTCTTGATGCTGTACACTACATATGTGCTCCCTCAATTTATCGACATGAAGTCACTACAATGGCAGAATGCATTACTGATTTCATTGACAAATTTCAACTAGAATTTCCTGATCAAGCAATGAACCCTAAGTTGCATTACATGACCCATTATCCTCAACAAACACTGAAGTTTGGGCCTCTTGTTCATTGCTGGACTTTGCGTTTTGAAGGAAAGCATTCTTACTTTAAAGCCATAAACCGCATTACCAAAAATAAGGTAAACATTTGCAAAACTTTGGCATACAGACATCAAATACACCAAGTAACAAAGGGTCCATTTACAAGCTATTTAGATGCCAACAAAATTGAACATCAAGAAGCTTATTCATTAAATGTGAGTGACATGCCATCTAAGGTTAGAGAATTTATACATACAGTACATGAAGTGGAGCAGTTTCTTGCAGTAAAGTCCTTAACATATAGAAGCATTACCTATAGTAGTGGATTAAGTGTCATTCTTGGACAAATTGGAGACCTTTTATCTTTTGGATATATTAAAGAAACATTTGTAATCAATGGGCAACCTTCCCTGAACTGTTTCCTAATGGAAACCATTGATTACTGTACCCACTTTCATTCTTTTAAGGTTAAAAAGTCTTGCAGGGAAACTGTTGTTAACATCAATCAGCTGCCTGATCCACATCCAAGCTCAGTGTATCTGATCTCTGATGATTTGTTTTTTGTTACTGTTAGATATCATGTAATACTATAAAATGTGTGTGTGTGTGTGTGTGTGTGTGTGTGTGTGTGTGTGTGTGTGTGTGTGTGTGTGTGTGTGTGTGTGTGTGTGTGTGTGGTCTCAAATTGTTGTCCACACCTTTTCTTTACTGAGTCTATATTTCAGAGATGATTAAGCTTCATGTATCAGTTTTGCCACACAAGAAATTATTGTCTTTGCCCTCTGATTCGATCACTCTTAGTGGAGTAAGAAGTCTAATAAGAGAGAAGTTTTCTTCTCTGCCAAAGGAAATTTTGATTCAGTACTTGTTTGAGGAGGAAAATTTTTCTGACTGGATATATCTGGACGAGGACACCATTAAGACTTTTGAGAAAAATAAAATACATAAACTGAAAGTAGTTTCTGTGGATGAGCCAGATCTAGGCTCCAGCAGCTCTAGTCCCAGAGCTTTTTCTAAACAACCACAGGCAGATGATGATGTACAGCACAGAGGAAGTACATCACACACTGTACCAGCTGTATGTTCTGGATCTACACAGTTTAGGTTAGTTTAACACATTAGTTACTGTTGATGTTTAGTAAATTTGTCGATAAATTTTAAGGAAAAACAATTTCTAGCTGAGTATTAAAATGTACAATAGCCAAAAATATCTTACAAAAACATATTAGATGAGTCGATTACCACAGACATTGCATGTCTTTGTTGTTTTCTCAGATCTGATGGAAACGATCATGCTGCTTTCCCTGTGAAGTACAAGCTTCCCATCCAGTATTTACCGCATGACCTTAAGGTTAAACAAGAAAAAAATATACCATTGGAGCAACAAGATGTGCGGCATCTGGCTACCTGCATCTATTATCATGTGACTACACATTTTGAAAATGATTTGTAAGTTCATTGTAATTTCCAATATATGGCAATTTTTTTCCCAGAATAATTTTTATTAAGTTATTTTCCCTGTGGCAGGGGAACAAGACTTACGCCACCGTAATTACATCATCTCAAACACCATCTTCTCCTACAGTTATCCAACATCCGAACAGTATGGAAGCATGGCTAATGCTGTTTTGATAGCTTTTCCTGCCATCTTAAAAGACACAGAGCTGGAGGAACACGAGCTACAGCTGCAATGAAAGCTTCGAATTCAGCGAAAATTTCAGAACTAGGAAAAGACAAGACTCAAAACTTTTTGAAATCATGGTAAAAAAGAGAAAACAAGATCACTCAGTAGCAACAGAGGTTGATACTCCATTGATGTATGGAGTAAAATGCTACCTCCCGCCAAGACCAGAATCAGAAGATGAGGAGTCACTAGAAAGACATAGACAATTGCTTGCCTGAGAGTGGTCGAGGAGGGACCCTGATAAAGAGAAGGTATGTCATTTCTGCATATTATATATATTACTTGATACATCAGTATGTGAATGTTATATTTAATCTGTCAGCCTTACTAGATGAGGACTGGATACTGGCAATAAATAATGTCAATAAATAGCAAAACCTTTTATAATTTATATATTTATATATATATATATATATATATATATATATATATATATATATATATATATATATATATATATATATATATATATATATATATATATATATATATATATATTATTATTGTTCCTTCAGGTTGAACGCCTGATACAGAAGCTGACACTTTCTGTAAGACAGGAAAATAGTCTCTGAGGGTGTTTCGGTATCAGGAATCATTAGAAATGTACCCATGGACTCCAAAAGTTTGATGGTATAGGTATGGCATTTATGTATAGTATTATTAGTTTATTAATTCTGTGAAATGATTGCAGTGAACGTGATATATATATATATATATATATATATATATATATATATATATATATATATATATATATATATATATATATATATATATATATATATATATATATATATATATATATATATATATATATATATATATATATATATATATATATATATATATATATATATATATATATTGGCTGGAGTAGGTAGGAAGACACCAACCGAACGGGCGCAAGCCACTCCCGGTGATGTATATATGGGAGGTGAGAAGGGAGCTGAAGCCCTCCAAAGACCCTTCCCATGTCCTCACTAACCGTTTCCCTATTGTCTCACCAACACCGGAGAGTAGTTCAGCATGCTCTCTAAAGACAGATCCTCTCTTTATCCACATCACACTACATTCAAGCAACATATACACCTTTTCCCAAAATTTAAATTTCAAAATGGCGCACCTACACTAAGCCTCGGAGTCCCCGTCTGGGGGGGGGGGGACTATAAATTCCCCCAGGGAGGACTCTCCTTTTGGCTGCCGACCCGAGAGGTGTCTTGATAACTCCTCGAACCTCTTTCTTCTCAATTTCTGCAACATTCGCGGTCTTCGCTCTAATTTTCATTCTGTGGAACATCATTTCTCCTCCTCTAAACCTCAACTTCTCTTCCTTACCGAAACACAGGTTTCAGAGGCTACTGACAGCAATCTCTACTCTGTTCCCTCCTATTATCTCGATCCTAAATTTCAATCCAAAGCTGGATGTTGCGCCTACGTGCGCAACGACATCACTTGCTTTCGTGCCCACGACCGTGACTCTTCTGAATTGTCCACCATCTGGCTAAGACTTCATTGTCATTCTATTACTAAATACATCTGTGCTGTTTATCCCTCACCTAACTCTACCAACTATGTAAAATTCTTTGACTATTTGAATTCTAAAGTGGAGCACATCTTGACCCACTCTCCCTTCGCTGAAATCTCCATCCTAGGAGATTTCAATGTTCACCACCAGCTTTGGCTTCCATCCTCTTTCACTGACCATCCTGGTGAACAAGCGTACAACTTTGCTATCCTCAACGACCTAGAGCAGTTGGTCCAGCACCCTACACGTATACCCGACCGTCTTGGAGACCGGCCCAACATTCTAGACCTCTTCCTTACCTCAAACCCTTCTGCTTATTCTGTCAAACTGTTCTCTCCGTTGGGCTCCTCCGATCACAATCTTATTTCTGCATCCTGTTCTATCGCTCCTGTACACCCTCTGGACCCACCGAAGAGGCGATGCTTCTGGCATTTTGCTTGAGCTCGGTGGGACGACCTGAGGATGTACTTTTCCGATTTCCCGTGGAATGATTATTGCTTCCAGGATAGAGACCCCTCTGTGTGTGCTCACCGCATCACAGAGGTGATTGTCTCTGGAATGGAGGCATACATTCCTCGTTCTTTCTCTACTCCTCACGCTAAAATCCCTTGGTATAATCACGCTTGTTCTCGTGCTGTCAATGATAGAGAGGTAGCTCACAAAAGGTACCAGAGCCTTCAAACTAATGCTAATTATGAACTTTACATTTCTGCCCGAAATAGTGCCAAATCTATTCTCCGACTAACCAAAAATTCTTTCATTAATAGAAAATGCCAAAACCTTGCTTTTTCTAACTCTTCCTGTGACTTCTGGCATCTAGCCAAAAACATCTCCTCCAACTGCACTTCTTCATCTTTCCCTCCACTCCTAAGTCCTGACGGCAACACTGCCGTCTCATCTATCTCTAAGGCTGAACTCTTCTCTCAAACTTTTTTTAAAAACTCCACTCTGGACGATTCTGGGCATATTCCCCCTACTCATCCCCCCTCTGACTCCTTTATGCCTGTTATAAAGATTCTTCAAAATGATGGTTTCTATGCCCTCTCTGGCCTCAATCCTCAGAAGGCTTATGGACCCGATGGAGTGCCTCCTATTGTCCTTAAGAACTGTGCCTCCGTGCTGTCACCCTGCCTGGTCAAACTTTCGCCTTTCGGCCGTTTTTGGTAAGGGTTGTCCCCACTGAATTGGGACATTAGCTGAAAAGACGTCTGTGAAACGTGACAAGCTGTGTGTAGCCTTGGTTCAGATTGATCCTAAACCATAACATTTACAGTGAAATCAGCCCTAAGCCTTGTGTTATGTCTTCAAGGAAAGTTTTTTTTAACTTTGTGTAGCCACTGAGGATGATGTCGGTAGGACCTTGAAATGTCTGGATCTGAATTAAACCATGATTTTCCCTGCGCTGTTTTTGTTGTTCATGTTGAGGCTGCGGTTTCCCCCCGACCAACCTTTCTCTAAAAGAAAATTAATAACGGAAAAATATAAAAAATAAAAGTAGGGAAAACAAAAAAACAAATATGGTGTCCCATCCAGCTAGTTGCCCAACACATCAGGGTGTAGTGTAGACAGTCGACCGTTGCCAACTAAAGTTGCATAGTGTGGACGAGCCTTTAAAATCATTAACAGTTAATAATGCATGAAACCTTATCAAGACTAGAAAAAAACATACAATTTATTATTTGCCAAACAAAACTATAGAAAGTGAGAAATAATTTTTGTAGGTTACATAAAAAAAATAAAAAATTGAAATTTGGCTGAAAACAACAAACAAAATTCTTCTGATGCATCCATACATACTTCTAATACTGCTGTGTGTGTGTGTGTGTATTTACCTAGTTGTGATATACGGAAAAGGAGCTATGCTCGTGTTGTCCCATCTCCATATTGACTTTTGTCCAACTTACACTAGCTTTAAATTCATGAATCGATTTGCACGAACCACTTCGTGCTCCAGATCATTCCAAACGTCTACTAGTTGCTTGGAATGATCTGGAGCTCTAAGTGGTAGATGCAAAGACGATTCATGAATTCCAAGTGTGTGTGTGTGTGTGTGTGTGTGTGTGTGTGTGTGTGTGTGTGTGTGTGTGTGTGTGTGTGTGTGTGTGTGTGTGTGTGTGTGTGTAATTGACCAAATTCATGCACTCTTGTACCCTATTGCCATTTTTACTTCATTTAATTTGACCATTAGGGATTTAGATTTCTGAGTTTCTCCTTTTTCATACTTGATACCTAAAACATATGAGGATATGAAACTGGGGAAGTGTTTACAGTCTTTAGGATGTTCAATATTGTATACATACAATCCTGCTACTAATCCAGCTACAGCCATAGTAATGGATGTAGTTTCAGCTGTGGGTGTACCATCCAGTAAAACACAATATTGAGTTGATGCATTAATGTCACCAACATGTTGAATGACGATGCTATGCTGCCCTGTTTGCAAATCTTCTTATAGTACCTAAAGAAAGAAATAGCACGAGTTAGGGACATTTTGATATTTATTAACCCCTGCATTACTGGTGTCACATTACATTTGTTCCTGCGCATACCTAAAACAAAGAAATATAAACAAACAGACAATGTGAAGGCATTATTAAAATCAATCAAATCTCAAGCTCTAAAACGATATGTCAAATTAGATTATGTTAAGCAAAACTGAGGCGTGTGTTCAGAGAATGCTGTATGCGCCACATTGGGTGAAATTGAGTTAGGGATAGCCCCCATACCTCTGAGCTGCGAGGAATCCAGCAGTGTATATATATGACTTAATATGATAGCGATGAAGAAACATTAAATGCGATTTTCTCAAAATTAGCCAAGTAAGCACATACGACCTTCTCTGAACACACGCCTCAATCATGTAAGATTAAATAGTTAGATGGTTTGCTTAGTTTAGATATACTATTGTAGATTTCCGGGCATGCGCAGTAACCAATGTAATATGACACTAAAGACTGATTTTCTTGCATATCCATAAACCAAATAATATGACACCAGGAGGGGCGTTAATCTTGATAACGCTAGGACTGGTGACTTGTGCTTCAACACTAAACTATGAAAATAGCCTGTATATATTGTTATAACCACCACGGGTCATCGTCCCACAAAATGGTTATAGCCGCTCCCAGTCACTTACGGGTTACAGGGTTAGTAATCTACTATACAGTATGACGATGTTGAAAAAAAAAATCAGTATATTTGCCACAAAACTAAAAATATTAAAATTTAACCTGAGTAAAGAGAGAATCTTTCCTTTCGCCAAGCAGATGAACAATTCCCAGCAGGACTAACCAAGCACTTGGTGATAAATAAGTAAATAGGGTGCATAATAATAACCAAACCCAATATTAATAAAATTAAAGAAATGAAAATATTAACAAGACAAAGTATATTCATGTAGTCCATCCACTTTAATTATCAATATATAATTTGAAATTACATAACTTCTCATATTCATGCAATAAACACTTTACACTTTCTTCCCTTAGTCAATAGTGAGATGGACTAAACGAAGACGAGATTAACATTCGGTGGGAGTGCAGGTACAAGGTATGTATGTTTGTGTATATATATATATATATATATATATATATATATATATATATATATATATATATATATATATATATATATATATATATATATATATATATATATATATATATATATATATATATATATATATATATATATATATATATATATATATATATATATATATATATATATATATATATATATTTATATATATAGGATGTTCTTTTTGTCTAAGGAGTGTCTTATTCTCTTTAGGGAGTGTGTTGATGGTATCCCCGTAGGATATCATCTGAGTAGCCAGATCGCGATTTCGGGTCCTGAACCCTTCTTCATTGGCGTTGGGAGTGAGTGTGTCCATCTCGAGGTGTGAGAGGAGAATGACTGGGTGTTGTTGTGTGGGATTTACCCCCTAAAAAGGGGGAACGGGCCTTTGTCGATTGACGGCCCGTCGCAGGGGGGAACCCGCCGCTGGCGTGCGGCGGGTGTGGGGAAGCCTCCGCCGCCGCCACAGCCACGGGTAGAAGCCGGCGAGCAGCGACGGAGGCACGGGCCCTCCGGGCAGGCGCCCAGGAGCAGCCCGTAGCTGAGCCGAGCGAGCAACTCAGCAGTCTATAGGTGGCCCAGAGGCCGGGAGAGTTGCTCGCTCGACGAGTGCTGGCGGTCCACTGACTTTTTTTTTTTTCTTTCTTTTTTTTTTCTTTTTTTTTTTAAGGGGGGTGAAGAAAAACAAAGAAAGCTAGCGAAAGAGAAAGTTGGTGGGAAGAGAAGGGGTGAAAGAAAGTGATGAGAAAGAAAGGATGTGGGCTTGACCACAGTGCTATTTTTATTTCTTTATTATTTAATTATTTATTTATTTATTTATTTGTTTATTTATTATTATTATTATTATTATTATTATTATTATTATTTTATTTTTTTTCCAGTTAAACACTCAGCCGCTCACACACCTCCACACACAACAACAACACTCACTCCCACAACTAAAATCTCACAAATGCAATCGGCAGGACCACATCTCTCCCTAAGACTCAGACTACTGGAGAATATTTCAGTCTCACTGTGTGCAAATATAGGTGTGCAGGTCCTTTCCCCATGTTGTGCTATAACTAAGTGAGACAGTTTTCTGCAGCAGATACACAGCTAATCCTAACATACACGACTGCCGTTGCTGTGAGTTCAGGTTGCATCTACATCAATGCAATTATGTAAATGATTGGTTAAGAATATTGATTTTCTAGTTACTGGTGAATGTCAATTTGTTGCTGTCTCGTAATTATTGCTTGTGGCGTGTCTTCATGTACGGTGGCGCTGCTCTTTGGAAACCATGTGTGTTCTCTGTTCCGTATTTGAGTTAAGTTGTAGTAATGTTCTGGTTCTGTTGTTTTTATTGTTTCCCAAATTTGTTTTGCTCTTCTGTCTATTTTTATATTCAGAGGGGTGATATTATACTTTAGATGTAGTTCCTCTGCTCTTCCATCTTCCTCCTCTCTCTTATTAATAAATCTAAGTGCTTTGTTGATAACTGACTGCATGTTAAGTTTTTGTGTGTTGGATATTGAGCATAACGGGACAGGTAGGTATTCCATTATTGACATAAGCAATGTTTTAACAAGGGTAACTTTTGTTTTTTCAGGTAAGTTACTAAATCTTCTGAGTTTAGTTAAAACTGCGTTGCCTTTATTTTTAACGATGGTGCAGTGACTTCTGATGCCGGTCGAGCTTATGTTTAATCCTAGGAACTTTCCCTTGCTGCAAGTTTCTATCTCTCTCCCGTTGACTGTAATTTTCTTTGTCTTATACTGTGCAATAGGTATTATTTTAAACTTTTCTTCACTTGTCTGTATTTTCCATGCTCTTTCATATTTACTTATTCTTTCAATTCCCCTTTCCACTTTCCTTTTCATCATTTCCTTGGACTTGCTGGGTGAAGTGATGACCTGTGTGATGTCGTCTGCAAATAGCATATCAAGGCATCCCGGTCCTGGTGATGGTAGGTCATTTGTATATAGAGTATAGAGTGTGGGAGAGAGAACACTCCCCTGAGGTACTCCGCTCAGTAGGTTGATATCGTTGCCGTTATCTTTACCAATTTTAACTTTTGCTTTTCTATTGTCCAAAAAATTGCAGAGGGTCTTTTCTAAGATGGTAGGTAATTTTAGGCGTAATAACTTATACTTTAAGCCATTATGCCAACTTTGTCAAATGCCTTGGCTACGTCTCTCAACACCACATACACCTGCTGTTTGTCTGCTAAGGCGTTGGCTATTGTTTCATAAGTGGTGGCGATGGCTGTTGTTGTTCCTTTATACGCTCTAAATCCATGCTGTTTATCTTTTAAGATGTTATGTTCTGATATAAAAATATTTAGTCTTCTTAGAATTATTTTCTCATAGAGCTTTCCTGGCACTTCCAGCAGTGAAATGGGTCGGTAATTTATTGGTTGAATGGGAGACTTGTTGTTCTTAGGTATAAATTTTATAATGGCTCTTTTAAATATCTGGGGAAAATAACCCGCAGAGTAACATGCGTTGTAGAGGTTTGTCAATTGCTCAAATGCTGA
Organism: Eriocheir sinensis; assembly: GCF_024679095.1. Classification (NCBI taxonomy): domain Eukaryota; kingdom Metazoa; phylum Arthropoda; class Malacostraca; order Decapoda; family Varunidae; genus Eriocheir; species Eriocheir sinensis. The sequence goes on from NC_066552.1 coordinate 14,215,390, forward strand.
ATCTGTACAGTTCTGTAGTATTATTTTACTAATTCCTGAAGAACCCGGTGCTTTGTTTTTAAATTTCTGTACGTGGCTTTTAATTTCTTCTTTGATAATAACACTTGTCTGGGTGTTTTCATTACTTAATCTACAGATGTTAGATGTAGGATATGGAGATACTCTAAGGTGGTTGATATTACTGTACGTGTCAATATGATCAGAGTGTTGTCTATCAAATTTAGCTTCTTCTTCGTCAGTTATTCTGAAAACATCTCTCCAAGCTCTCTCCATCAGAGTACACTTTTCTTTGTCTGTGTAATATTTGTTGCCATCCTTATCTTTCATATAGTTAGTATGTATTATATTTTTCCCCTTCAATACATTAACTTTATTCCAAAATTCCTTGCTGTTCTTGCTGTAGTTCACTAGTTCTCTAATTTTATCATCCCAGTTCTTATTATGGTTTTCTTTGCATCTTTCTCTTAGTTCTGCTCGTATTCTTATATATTCCCTGTAATTAGCGTTAGTCCATCCATTATGTTCTGCATGATGTTGTAGTAGGTTGAATTGGTTTTCTAGATTTCTGATTTCTGGTGTTGTTTTTAGTTGGTATACATATTTATGGCTTGTTTTTGGTATTGCTTTATCTATTGCCTTTTTTATTGCTTCCATCCACTCATTAGTTGCGGTCTCTATTTGTTCTAGGTTACAGTTATTTAAGTTATTTAAATGTATCTTATTATCCAGAGTTTCTTTGAATAATTCCCAGTTTGCTTTGTTTGTTTTATATGTTGGTGGCGTTTCAACTATAAATGGTTGTGTTGAGAGTCTGAGGATCATAGGGAGGTGGTCAGAAGTTGTTATTTCCCCGGGTTCAGATAAGTAGTTCAAGTAATGATGTTTATTAGAGAAGATTTTATCCGGGCTTGTGGCAGAGATGACACTTATAAAAGTAGAGAAATGGGGGCCGAGGTGGAGCATTTTGCCTTGATTAATTAGGTTGACTAAACTTTTTCCAACTGTATTGCTGTCTCCGTTGCCAAAGTGTCTATGTCTTCCGTTGAAGTCTCCTATTATATATGTTGGTATGTTGTTGTTGAGCAGTCTGTGTACATCAGTGAATGGCAGAAATGGTCTTCGTGGTGGCAAATACATAGTTGATATAATTATTGGACCTAAGTTTGTCTCTATTTCCACTGTTAGGACATCAAAGTCAAAATCATCATACAGTTTGTGTGGTATATTGTATTTTATTGCTATGGCTGATCCGTCTGCAATGCTTTCTGTGTAATTTACTTTATATACTTTGTAACCTGGTATTTTCAGTGATTCATTTGCTTTTTGCCCATGGCTATTTATTAGTATTATGTCTGGAGAAATTCTTAAATAATTTTCAATGAGGGAACGTTTATTTGTGTTCCAGTTCATTACATTATGTTGTATTATCACAAGGGTTTTACTTATCATGTTGGTATTTCTTTATTCTTGGATCCCTTTGCTCAATAGGTGATCTTTCTTGCTGTATTCCCGCTCTTATTTTCCTGAATTGGTCATTCTCTATTGTGTTCCAGCAGTTTTTCAGTTTTAGATTTCCAGTCTGGATCATTTGCAGTATTTCTTCCTCGTTGTAGTTCTTGTTTTCATATGTATACTTATAGGTGTTATTTCTTAGGCCTGTTATCAGACTCTCCACTGTGAATTCATTGGTTGGCCAACCTTTCTCTTGTGTTGTGTAGAGTTTGAGTCCAACATCCCTTGCTGTCTTGATGTCAGTCTTCATGGCAATGTTTTCATGTTCAAGATCACTCGCCTCGCTTTCAGTCGCCTGCGTGTTTGTTGAGTCTTTTCTTGGTTTCCTTCTTCTGGTTATTGTCTTTTGTATTTTTGCTTGGTTCTCTGAAGTTTCTTGTGTTTCTGATGTAAGTATTTTATCAGATTTTGGGCAATCAGGGACTACTATATTTGGGAGGCCATTTGCTGTTAGTATTTTATTTAATTTTTCCCCGTATGAACCAGGCTTTTCTAGATTTTTATAATGATCATGTGCCACACAAATGTGTATCTTTAGGGTTTCTTCTTTAGTGATGTCAGGATAAATGTAGCGTGGTACCGATGTTTGTGCAGACACGTTTCCCTGACCTCTTACTATTTCAGCATAATTCATGTTCTGTCTCTCTGCTTCCTCTCTTCTTTTTTCCTTCAGTATCATTTTCCTTTTGGGGCACCTCATTGCCAATGTGCTGTGTTCCTCCCTACAATTGACACATTTCTTTGTCTTTTCTCGGCACTCATACCAGAGATGTCCCTCAGTACTGCATTCTGAGCACAGCTTATAATTTGAATCCTTAGGGCAATCTCTAGTGGCATGTTCTTCTAATATATAGCACCTCATGCAGCAGTTGACTGGGATAAATGTTTCTTGTTTTATTTCATGGGGCGGAATGCTGATATTGAATGCCCGCAATCCTTTCTCTGTACACTTTTTTGCAAGTGATGTCTGCGAGAAAGTTATTTTTATTGTTGATGAGTTTGGGAACTTGAATATAGAGTCCAGGTCATCCTGTATCCAGTTGTTTTTTAGGATAATCTCATCTTTTATTTCTTCTTCTCCATGATCATATATTACGTTATCTACCTTGGTGATAACACTTTTTTTGACCCTGAGGTCTGCAGGCATAAGAGGGTTGAAGCCCTTTCCCTCTAGCTCTGTTTTGATCTCTCCCAAGAAGATTTTATCTCCATCCGCCTCTGAGTTTGGAAGTACTGCGTACCCATCGCTTACAATGAAGCATCTTGAGACTTGTATCTCATGGGAGAAAAGTATCTCTAGCAGTTTTAACTTCTTATCCCTGTCAGGGGTTCCCCTACATTTTATTTTGACTCGGGTCATCTTTGGTCATAGTACCAACAGCAGATTGACTAACCTATCATCAAACTGCTGCCCCGTGAAGGTCTTAAGTAAAAACCTTACTATCAGCGTCCCTAAGGCTCAGTGCAGGTCTTCCTTTAACCGTCCCGGCTACGGGACCCCCTCGTGGATAAGCCCTAAACGGCTCACCTTCAGGGTTCGGCTTCGTACCAACTCAGCACTTTCTAAATGAGCATATAATCCAATCGGCAAGATTATCACAACGACAGAATGCCAGAAGAACAAAGTCCACCGGCAGCAAAAAGCAGCTCCGAGCAATCAACGACCTCCAAAAACAGAGTCCACAGTCGAGAAGGTGCAACAGCCAAAAACAGAGTCCACAAAGTGAGGGAAAAGACGGTAAAATCGTGAAAATTCCTCCTCAGTAGTTGAGACTAAGTTCACAAGGCGAGTGAAAAACACGATAAAATCGTGGAAATTCTTCCTCAGCAACTGAGACAAAGTCCGTCTTCGCTGGGCGAGCGGCAGAGTCCAGCGCAGAGAGCAAGTGGGGCTGAGGAGTAGACCGTTCAGTTGAGTCCAGTTCAACCAGTTGAGTTCAGTGTGGAGTCTGCACCCGGATTCCCCCTTTATGCCGGCGCCGCTTACTCGGGATCGCGGGGACGCGAGGCTGCACGCGCTCCCATTGGCAGGCTCGCCCGGCCGTCCCCGCCCTCCGATCCTGCGCTGCACTATATAGGGCGAAAAAGCGGCGAGCGGCGGGTCATCTGCAGTACTGAGGGACATCTCTGGTATGAGTGCCGAGAAAAGACAAAGAAATGTGTCAATTGTAGGGAGGAACACAGCACATTGGCAATGAAGTGCCCCAAAAGGAAAATGATACTGAAGGAAAAAAGAAGAGAGGAAGCAGAGAGACAGAACATGAATTATGCTGAAATAGTAAGAGGTCAGGGAAACGTGTCTGCACAAACATCGGTACCACGCTACATTTATCCTGACATCACTAAAGAAGAAACCCTAAAGATACACATTTGTGTGGCACATGCTCATTATAAAAATCTAGGAAAGCCTGGTTCATACGGGGAAGAATTAAATAAAAAACTAACAGCAAATAACCTCCCAAATATAGTAGTCCCTGATTGCCCAAAATCTGATAAAATACTTACATCAGAAACACAAGAAACTTCAGAGAACCAAGCAAAAATACAAAAGACAATAACCAGCAGAAGAAGGAAACCAAAAAAAGACTCAACAAACACGCAGACGACTGAAAGCGAGGCGAGTGATCTTGAACATGAAAACATTGCCATGAAGACTGACATCAAGACAGCAAGGGATGTTGGACTCAAACTCTACACAACACAAGAGAAAGGTTGGCCAACCAATGAATTCACACTTGAGAGTCTGATAACAGGCCTAAGAAATAACACCTATAAGTACACATATGAAAACAAGAACTACAACGAGGAAGAAATACTGCAAATGATCCAGACTGGAAATCTAAAACTGAAAAACTGTTGGAACACAATAGAAAATGACCAATTCAGGAAAATAAGAGCGGGAATACAGCAAGAAAGATCACCTATTGAACAAATATTGAACAATAGACAACGCCTTAGCAGACAAACAGCAGGTGTATGTGGTGTTGAGAGACGTAGCCAAGGCATTTGACAAAGTTTGGCATAATAAGAACATAAGAACATAAGAACGCAGGAGTCTGCAAGAGGCCGGTAGGCCTGTACGAGGCAGCTCCTTTGACCCTAAGCTCCCGTGTATCTAACCCCACCTAATATCAATGTCCATGAATATATCTAGTCTATTTTTGAATGTGACAATTGTATTGGCACTCACCACATGACTGCTAAGCCTATTCCACTCATCCACCACCCTGTTAGTAAACCAATTTTTGCCTATGTCCCTGTTGAATCTGAATTTATCCAGTTTAAACCCGTTACTTCGTGTCCTACCCTGTTCTCTTACCAACAAAACCTTATGAATGTCTCCCTTATTAAAGCCCTTCATCCATTTATAAACCTCGATCATGTCTCCACGCACCCTTCGCCTTTCTAGAGAATGCAAGTTTAACTGTTTGAGTCTTTCCTCGTATGGCAAGTTTCTCAACCCCTGAATCATCTTAGTCATCCTCCTCTGCACCGATTCTAACATTTTGATATCCATTCTATAGTAGGGTGACCAGAACTGAACCGCATAGTCAAGATGAGGTCTAAGTAATGCTAAATATAGTTTGAGGAAGACTTCGGGGCTTCTGTTGCTTACGCTCCTTGAAATAAATCCCAGTACCCTATTAGCTCGATTTCTAGCTTGAATGCATTGTGCCCTTGGACGGAGATCAGAGCTCACTAAGACCCCTAAATCCCTCTCGCACCCAGACCTACTTATGAGAGTGTCATTTAAGCAATAGTTATGTGAGGGGTTGTTCCTACCTACACTCAGAATACTGCACTTCCCTACATTGAACTCCATCTGCCATTTATCCGCCCAGTCATATAATCTGTTGAGTTCACCTTGGAGAATACTAGCGTCCTGATCCGACTCAATTACTCTACCGATCTTGGTATCATCTGCAAATTTACTAACATCACTACTAATTCCTGTGTCTAAGTCATTGATATAAATAATAAACAAAAGTGGACCTAATACCGAAGCTTGTGGGACCCCACTCGTAACACATCCCCAGTCAGATCTTTTACCATTGATTTGCACTCTTTGCTTCCTATTGCTAAGCCACGCCTTGACCCAGTTCAAAACTTTACCCTCTACTCCGTGAGCCTGTAATTTAAGCAACAGTCGTTGGTGAGGAACTTCGTCAAACGCTTTACTAAAATCAAGATAGATTTCATCATAATTTTCATATCTGTCAACCGCCTCAAATACTTTATTGTAGAAGGACAAGAGATTGGTGAGGCATGACCTACCTTTTGTGAACCCATGCTGCGAGTCGTGAATTAAGCTATGTTTCTCTAAATGCTCCCGAATGCTCCTGGCTATTATGGACTCCAGCATCTTCCCTATAATCGATGTTAAGCTAATTGGGCGATAGTTTGAAGCAACTGACCTGTCCCTCTTTTTAAAAATCGGCGTCACATTAGCTACTTTCCATAGGCTCGGCACATAGCCAGTATTTACCGACATCTTAAAGATGTCGGTTAGTGGGTCACTGATTATATCACCTAACTCCTTTAATACCCTCGGAAATATCCCGTCAGGACCTGGCGACTTGTTCTTCTTAAGCTTATCTATCTCATCCTAAACTACTTGCCTGGTAATGATTATATCCCTCAATTTATCGCCATCCCCGCCCTCGTACACCTGAACTCTTTCCGGTATAGTCGTTCGATCCTCCTGTGTGAATACTGAAAGGAAGTAGTCGTTCAACAATGTGCTCATATTTTCGTAATTTTCTACTAGCTCCCCTGTGTCTGTTTTCAGCGGTCCAATTTTCTCCCGTGTTTTTGTTCTATACATCTGAAAGAAGCCCTTAGGACTACTTTTCGCCTCATTTGCTACTTTGATCTCATACTTCTTTTTTGCTATCCTGGTGTTTTTCTTAACTAATCTATAAGTATAATAAGTATAAGTATATATATATATATATATATATATATATATATATATATATATATATATATATATATATATATATATATATATATATATATATATATATATATATATATATATATATATATATATATATATATATATATATATATATATATATATATATATATATATATATATATATATATATATATATATATATATATATATATATATATATATATATATCCGTGCGTGGGACTGGGACCACGCCACCACCCTGGACGAGATTGCTGCTGGACGGACCCGCGGCATCATCCTGGAGAAAAAGGAGGCGGCGGTGAAGGGTGTCCTGCTTGGATACCCTACCCACCTCCCATTGGACCCGGTGTTGGAGCACCCCTGCGTTGCAGCTGCAGTGAGGTGCCACTACAACGCCGGCCACGGACGACGCCTGCCCACCCGGAGCGTGCAGCTGACGCTGCGGGGACGTGTCCTCGCCTCGCTGGACCTCGGATGCTGGGGACGCTTCACCTGCCGCCGCTACGTGCCGGAGCCTGTGCGCTGTTTCAAGTGCCAGGCCTTCGGCCACAGGCAGCGGCAGTGTACGAGGACAGAGGAGCTGTGCGGCGTGTGCAGCAGGGACCACGCCACGAGGGACTGCGTTCGCCGCCTTCGGGAAGGTGTGGCGCGCCCGGTGGCTGTGTGCCCCAACTGCAGTTCTGGGCACCATGCCTGGAACCGCAGGTGCCCCGCTCGACTCTGCAGAATCCCGGGAGCCAAGCTGCAGAGGACGACGACTTCGGCGGACCCGGCAGCAGCGCGGCCAATGCAGCCGCCCACGGAGGAGAGGACGCCACCCCACGGAGAAGGACGAAAGAGGACTCGCCGCAGACGGAGGAGGAGGACGGGACCCACGGAGCAGAGCGTCCCGACACCAAAGTCTCCCGCTAGGGAGATGGAGGTGGACCCACCAAGGCCGACAGTGACGGAGAAGGCAGCGGTGACCGCCGAGGTGACACCCCCAGCTGTGTCCCCGGAGGTACCCGCCCACAAGAAAAAGAGGACCAGGGACCAGACACCCGAGACGAGGGACGCGCCGACGACTACGGAGGAGCCAGCACCCCGCGAGGCCCTCGGTAGCTGCCAGGCGACCCAGACCCCACGGATCTACACCTTCAGTGAGGGCGAGCTGGTGGATCTTCTGATCCGTTACGAGCACCTCACTGAGCAAGAGGAGGAGGCCAGGTTCGAGAGGATCCCGCACGAGACAGCCCTCCCCTTAGTGAGGAGGACACTCCGTGAAGGGAAGCCGCTCCCGGCCTCCATCCGCACGGCCCGCCACTGGGTAACCCCCCACGTCACTTCGACCACAAACAGGAGGTTGAGTGGGCGACATACGAGGAGGATGACGTCTCGGAGGACGAGGTCGACGTCGGAGACGTGGACGACGACTTATTCCTAAACGCAGACAGAGACCTCACCGACGCTGAGCTTGAAAGCTACTACGCCGGTGACCTGTGAACACCAAGATATTCCCCCACGTGTAACTTTGTCCATTTTTGTAACCAGTGTAATTAATGTACTGTACATCGGGCAGGCTGCTAGTTTAGAGCCTGCTTTGATAACTGCTTATTTTTGTAATTTTTATATTTATTTTTTCTATGTCTTATGTAAAGGTTATCAATAAACTATTAAAGCAAAGCAAAGGGTGGTGTCCAGTTCCGGCGCAGACAGCAGTGAGTGAAGACCCTCTCTCCTCACTGCTGCTCTCCCTGACTTGCCCCTGCAGACGGCCCGGTTGAGCTTTCAGCTCCCGCCTCTGCTATGGCGGCAAGACGGAAGCGGCCCACGGAGTCTGCTCCTGACGACGGGGACGGATGGACCCGCGTGCAGAGCAAGCGGGCCCGAAGGAGGACGCTTCTCGAGGACGGCGGGGAGGACCGATCGAGCGGACCCCTGGTGTCTTCGGACTTCGGCACCCACTACCAGGCCATTCGGTGGATGGAGGACGAGCGGAAGCTGCGACTCCGGGTGACGGTCTCCCGCGCGGGGGACTTCCTCATCCGTGCGTGGGACTGGGACCACGCCACCACCCTGGACGAGATTGCTGCAGGACGGACCCGCGGCATTACCCTGGAAAAGAAGGAGGCGGCGGTGAAGGGTGTCCTGCTTGGGTACCCTACCCACCTCCCACTGGACCCGGTGTTGGCGCACCCCTGCGTTGCAGCTGCAGTGAGGTGCCACTACAACGCCGGCCACGGACGACGCCTGCCCACCCGGAGCGTGCAGCTGACGCTGCGGGGACGTGTCCCCGCCTCGCTGGACCTCGGATGCTGGGGACGTTTCACCTGCCGCTGCTATGTGCCGGAGCCTGTGCGCTGTTACAAGTGCCAGGCCTTCGGCCACAGGCAGCGGCAGTGTACCAGGACGGAGGAGCTGTGCGGCGTGTGCAGCAGGGACCACGCTACGAGGGACTGCGTTCGCCGCCTTCGGGAAGGTGTGGCGCGCCCGGTAGCTGTGTGCCCCAACTGCAGTTCAGGTCACCATGCCTGGAACCGCAGGTGCCCCGCTCGGCTCTGCAGAATCCCGGGTGCCAAGCTGCGGAGGACGACGACCTCGGCGGACCCGGCAGCAGCGCGGCCAATGCAGCCGCCCACGGAGGAGAGGACGCCACCCCACGGAGAAAGACGAAAGAGGAGGCGCCGCAGACGGAGGAGGAGGACGGGACCCACGGAGCAGAGCGTCCCGACACCAAAGTCTCCCGCTAGGGAGATGGAGGTGGACCCACCACGGCTGACTAGGACGGAGACGGCAGCGGCGACAGCCGAGGTGACACCCCCAGTAGTGTCCCCGGAGGTACCCGCGCCGAAGAAAAAGAGGACCAGGGACCAGACATTCGAGACGGTGGACGCGCCGGCGACTGCAGTGGAGCCAGCACCCCGCGAGGCCCCCGGCAGCTGCCAGGCGACCCAGACCCCACGGACCTACACTTTCAGTGAGGGTGAGCTGGTGGATCTCCTGATCCGCTACGAGCACCTCACTGAACAAGAGGAGGAGGCCAGGTTCGAGAGGATCCCGCACGAGACAGCCCTCCCCTTAGTGAGGAGGACACTCCGTGACGGGAAGCCGCTCCCAGCCTCCATCCGCACGGCCCGCCCACTGGGTAACCCCCCACGCCACTTCGATCATAAGCAGGAGGTTGAGTGGGCGACGTATGAGGAAGAAGACGTCTCGGAGGACGAGGTCGACGTCGGAGGCGTGGACGAAGACCTCTTCCTGAATGCAGACAGGGACCTCACCGACGAGGAGCTCGCAAGCTACTACGGTGACCTGTGAATAACATGACATTTTCCCATGTGTATTTTTGAACATTTGTATCCTGTGTAACCTATGTATTGTACATCGGGCAGGCTGCTTATTTAGAGCCTGCTTTGATAACCGATTATTTTTGTAATTTTCATATTTATTTTTATTTTTGTGTCTTATGTAAAAGTTATCAATAAACTATTAAAGCAAGCAAGGGTGGTGTCCTGAGCCCCGTTCTCTTCAACTTGCTTGTCGAGAAGCTGACAACTCTGCCACACAGCCGCTATGCACGGGTCTTCTCGAACGCGGACGATGTGGCCATGGTGGTTTCCGGCCCGAACGACGTGGCCACCGCTCGTCTCCTCCTCCGCCGCCTCTCACAGACCTGTGCGTCCCTCGGGCTTGTGATAAACAGGGGAAAGACGAGGGCCATGGCCATCCACCACCGTCTCCTCCGCGAGGCCTTCGAGCTTGACGGCACCCCTGTCCCCTGGCTGCACGTCTATAAATATCTGGGCGTCACCCTGGATTCACGGCTTTCCTACACCCCCTATGTCAACCGCCTTCGCCAGACAGTGGCGACCCGCACCAACATCATGAAGGCCCTGGCGAGAACTACCGGAGGTGCCATCGACAGGGTCCTACGGCTGTTCTATCTCCAGGCAGTGAGGTCCTGTGTAGATTACGGGACGCCGTGCCTCATGACGATGAACCCTGCTGCACTCCGGCATCTGGAGACGGCCCAGAATGCGGCGATCCGTACCATCGTAGGGGCTCCACGGTGGACGAAATGCATCTCCATGGAGGCGGAGGTCCGGCTTAGCACTGTTGTCGTGAGGATCACCCAGCTCGCCGTCGGCCATCTGGCGACGCTGCTGCGCCGCAGGGGGTCAGAACCGCTGAGAGCCTCGATGGAACAGGCCCTCAATCAGGCCCCTCTGCTTTTTCGCAGGAAAACGTGGGCGTCGGTGGCAGCGGCGAAACTCAGGACCACCCGCCTCTCCCGGTGTTTCCTGATGAACACAGACCTGCCCCACGCTGGCTACACCTTCCCTCCCCCGTGAGCACCAGCCACCTTCACGGCCACAATCAAGCCACTGCCTGCGAGGAAGAACCTGCTAACACCGCGAAGCCTCGTGCGGGAGGCCATGAGCAGAGAGTTGGAGGCGGCCCGGCCCCTCGCCGCCACCTATTACACAGATGGCTCCGTCAACCACCTCACTGGGGCTGTCGGGGCGGCTTTCGTCACGGCGGGCCATGCTGACATCTACCGGCTGCCTGACGGCTCCTCCTTGACCCAGGCGGAGCTGGTGGCGATCAGCATGGCGCTGGGGCATGCACTAGAGTGGGGCAGGGGCCCGGGCCTGGTACACTGCGACTCGGTGCCGGCCATACGATCGCTGTACCAGGACCAGATGGATGACAACGTCTCCCTCCTCACGGGCATCCACGCCCGGTTGCAGGAACTGGGGAGAGCCGGCCGGCCAGCCGGCCGACCTAAGCTGGTTGCCCAGCCATGCAGGCGTGGTGGGTAACGAAGCTGCTGACCGCGCTGCCGGCGAAGCCACCCTGCTACCCAGCATAACATGCCCCGTTTCCCCGAGCGTGTCACTGCTCAAGCGGGACATGGCGGCCCATACCTTTGCGGGTGTCATCAGGGCCCTTGAAGAGGCCTTGGCGGCCGGCTCACCGTCTGCATACTGGTATGCCTCGGCGACGGGCTCCGGCAGCCGTCGGCTCCAATTAGGCGCCCCCAGGCGAGTGGCCTCCAACCTCCACCGCCTGCGCCTCGGGTACCGGTGTGCCTCGCTCCTGGACATCGACGACCCGGTCCCGGTTGAGTGCCCTTACTGCGAGGAGGAGGTCGTCCAGCCGCTACTCCACTACCTCCTCGAGTGTGAGGGTACACGCCATCTCCTCCGCAAACCGGAAGGGCTGCCTGCACCACAGCTTATTTTTGCCCTCAGTGACGAGGCTCTCGTGCGACTCGTCACAACATGTGAGCCCCCGAGATGAGCCCCCCGATAAGACTTCGCCAAATCAGTGGACCGCCAGCACTCGTCGAGCGAGCAACTCTCCCGGCCTCTGGGCCACCTATAGACTGCTGAGTTGCTCGCTCGGCTCAGCTACGGGCTGCTCCTGAGCGACTGCTCGGAGGGCCCGTGCCTCCGTCGCTGCTCGCCGGCTTCTACCCGTTGCTGTGGCGGCGGCGGAGGCCTCCCCACACCCGCCGCACGCCAGCGGCGGGTTCCCCCCTGCGACGGGCCGTCAATCGACAAAGGCCCGTTCCCCCTTTTTAGGGGGTAAATCCTTAACGAACGAACGAACCAACCCACATTGGAGGCTCAGCAGCGGTCGAGGAAGGAGCTCCTCTCCTCCTCTCCTCACCTGACTCACCATGGCCCGACCTTGCCCGAAAAAAGCACCTCCAACTCTCCCCACCCGTGGGAGAGGAGGATGGCTGGACCCGCGTCGTGAAGAGACGCCGCCGAGCCCCGACACCACCACCGACTCCGGACTACCGAGTGTACACCATACTCCACCACGACGAAGTCAGCCCCTTCCACGCTGTTCGACGGCTGGAGAGGGAGCACCCGGGCCTTCGGGTACGGGTGCAGGAGAGGTCTGGGGGTGCGATTTATATCAAACCCCTGGATGAGGACGATGCTTTTTCCCTCGCTCGTCTGAGCAGGGAAACCACTGTCGGCATCACCCTTGGAGAGGTCGAGGGCAGGTCGAGGGGTATCGTTTCCCGGTACCCTTTTGGCCAGTCCCTCCGACCGATCCAGGAGGACCCGCGCGTCACCTTCGCAAGGAGGTGTACATACAACGCGGGTCACTGTCGCAGAGAGCCCACGCGGCAGGTCGAGGTGACGTTTCGGGGATCTCTCCCTTCGTCCCTTGACCTAGGCGTCTGGGGTGTCTTCTCCGTCAGGAGGTTCACCCCTGAGCCCCTGCGGTGCTTCAATTGCCAGGCCTTTGGCCATGTGCAGAAGTACTGTAGGACCGGTGCTCTCTGCGGCGTGTGCAGCGGGAAACATCCCTCCTCGAAGTGTATTGATACACTGAGGACCAGCAATGTCCGGGCTGCACGATGTCCGAACTGTGGCGGGAGACACCACGCCTGGTTCAAGGGCTGCCCCGAACGACTGAGGAGGTTCCCCCTCGGCCCTCGGGTGCTATAGACACTTTGCCCCCAAAGAACCAGGCTGTTTCCCAAGCAGCTCCCTCTGCCTCACCCTCTCCAAGCCCAAGTATGGACGTGGTGGTCCCTGCACCAGCACCTGCCAGCCCACTGCCAACATTTGAAGACGCCGCCACCACCACCGACGACGCTGCCCCGCCACAACAAGATGAGGTCGCCACCAACACCGACGACCTCGCTCAGGAAGACGCCTGCACGCAGACAAGCTGGAAGAAGCGAGGCAGGGCCTGCCAGACCGCTCCTCCGCCCACTGAGGATGCGGAGGCCCAGTCAGCTCCAGAGACAGCAGCCCAGGAGACGCAGACGCCGAGGACGACCACTGCAGACGCTGAGACTGCCGCCCCTGACCCGAGCCTTTGCGCAGGCCCCCCTGGGGCGAACTGGGAGGTTCAGTTCGCCCCCGAGGTCACGCTCACCAGGGTGGAGTTGTTCACCATGCTGAGGGCCCTAAGGGGCCTCATCGAGAACCACGCCGAAGCAGAGCTGAAGGGCCGAGAGCACCTGTACGAGAACCCCATCCAGACGGTGCCTTACGAAGCCCTCGGAGCCGCGCGGACTCACAGGAAGCCCGGTTTCCCGAACAAGTGCCCGCGACGAGACCCACAGCGAGACGCGCTCTGGCCGCAGTGAAGATCAAGATAGAGGCGGACCAGCCTATGGCATATAGCCCGCGAGGGCTAACAACCCTCAAAAACCCACCAACCAATCAAACCACCAACACAACACTTACTCCACTGTTGAGCTACCCACCTGAGCCATGACTGGCCGCGGCAAGGGAGGCGAGGGACACGGAAAGGGAGGCGCCAAGCGTCACCGCAAAGTTCTTCGGGACAACATCCAGGACATCACCAACCCGGCCATCCGTCGTCTGGCGCGCCGTGGCGGTGTGAAGCGTATCTCCGGGCTCATCTACGAAGAGACCCGTGGTGTGCTCAAGGTGTTCCTGGAGAACGTCATCAGGGATGCCGTCACCTACACTGAGCACGCCAAGCGCAAGACCGTCACCGCCATGGACGTGGTGTACGCCCTCAAACGCAACGGCCGCACCCTGTACGGCTTCGGTGGTTAATGCCGCTGCCTGAGCGAGCCCGACCTAACCCACCCACCCCCCGGACCTCTTTGAGGTCCACATTCTTATTCACAATGAGAATAGTAGCACACTTTTTACTTCAGTTATATTTTCTTTCTTTCTTTCTTTCTTTCTTTCTTTCTTTCTTTCTTTCTTTCTTTCCTTCTTTCTGTTTCCTCCCTCCCTCCCTCCTGCCTAATGATGGTTCACACCTCCGCCCACTCCTCCCCATCCACCTCATTTGACACTAGTAAGCTTCAGTTTGTTTTCTCCCTCCCATCTTTTAGCTCCCTCCCTCCCTCCCTCCTGCCTAATGATGGTTCGCACCTCCGCCCACTGCTCACCATCCACCTCATTTGACACTAGTAAGCTCCAATTTGTTTGTTTCAGTTCTTACAGAAACATCATTTTGCCATAATTTTCCCTATCCCTGTCAATTCTTTCTAAAATCAGTAACAGGATTTCTATGAAAAGAGAGAGAGAGAGAGAGAGAGAGAGAGAGAGAGAGAGAGAGAGAGAGAGAGAGAGAGAGAGAGAGAGAGAGAGAGAGAGAGAGAGAGAGAGAGAGAGAGAGAGAGAGAGAGAGAGAGAGAGAGAGAGAACTATATTGGAAAATATATAGACAAAACAAAGAGACGTCTGGACGGGAAGAGGAAAAGAAAGAGAGGAAGAATGACATAGAAAGGTTAAGAAAGAAAAAAAGGAGGAGAAAAAGAGAAAGAAAGCAATAATGAGAAAGACGGCAAATATATAGACAGAGAGAAAGAAGCCTCCCCTTCTTGATCCACTCCTTCTATTGTCTCTTGGAATGTGCAGGAGTGTATAGGAAAGCAAGGGTAGGGTTAGAGGGGGAGGGACAGGCTCAGAGCGAACTTGAAAGGGAAAGGCTGAGGAAGTGGGAATCTCCCTCCCCCTCCTCCTCCTCCTCCTCCTCCTTCTTCTTCTTCTTCTTCTTGTTTTTCGTTGTCGTCCTCATCATAACGTTGCGCCCTCTCTTACTGGACCCGATTTTTCAGATACGTTGAACCAGCCCCTCCACCGAGTAGCCCGCCGGAACCCTGGGCAAGCGTCTAGATGCCCAACAGTAGACAGGTGGATGACTAAAAAGCTGGAAATACGTTTCTATGAAAGTAGGTGTGCAGGCATGTAAATAGGTGTGCCTGCCTGCCTGCCTGCCAATACAAGCAAATGGGCTAGTTAACAGACAAACACAAAACTAGCTAGCTAACAAACTAAAAGACAAACTTGCTAGCTAGCGAGCAAGTAAGCAAACAAACAAACAAACTAACTCAGTTGAACGAACGAGCTAGAAAAGGAAGAAACCAACAAATCGACCAATCAACAAACAAACAATCAAGCTAGCTGGCAACACACAAACAAGCTAGCTAGCAACAAACAAACAAACAAACTTGTTAGCAAACAAACAAACAAGCTAGCTAGCTAACTAATACACAAACAAACAAACAAACAAACAAACAAACAAACAAACAAGCTAGCTAGCAAACAAACAAACAAACAAACAAACAAACAAACAAACAAACAAACAAACTAGCTAGGTGGCAAACAAACAAACAAACTCACTAGCTAGCTAGCAAACAAACTCACTAGCTAGCTAGCAAGCTAGCCCCATGTCATGTTCCTCCCGACATGCAGATCAGCGGCCATGACAAGCTAGTTAGCGGCGCCCTCTGTTAGCCGGGAGATTAGTGACGATCAGATTGAAGGATGAATGTATCGTAAGAGTAGGTTGTTAGGAAGTTTATCTTTTGTTATTCAGGCTTGTGTTTCTTCCTTTAGTTTTTCTTTCTGGTCTTTTTATTTTCTTTTCTTGTTCTTGCTCTTGCTCTTGTTATTGTTCTTCTCGTTTTTTCTCTTGGTCTTCTTTTTTTCCTTCTGCTTTTTCTTCTTTTTCTTTTTCTTTTGCTTTTTTTCTTTCTTCTTTCTCATCATTTTTTTTCTTCTTCCTTTTCTTTATTATTATTATTATTATTTTCTTTTTTTTCCTTTTTTATTTATTTTTCGTTTCCTTTTTTTCTTTTTTCTTTCTCGTCCTCCTCGTCCTCCTCCTCGTCCTCATCCTCTTCCTCGTCCTCCTTCTCCTCCTCCTCCTCCTCCTTCTCCTCGTCCTCGTCCTCCTCTTCCTCTTCCTCATCCTCTTCCTCGTCCTCCTCCTCCTCACTCCAAACTCTTCACGTTACAAACCAACCTGAGAACAAGAAACAACGGAAAAACAATTCAAGCAAGGCGATACAATACCGACATCGGCAGGAGTTATTTCTCGAATAGAGTTGTTCGCCACTGGAACAGCCTTCCTGCAGAAGTGGTTAGCGCAGAGACCATCAACTCCTTCAAGAAACGCATTGATCGCCACTTTGCTGCATCGGGAGTGAACTGAACGTTCCCAAGAGTAGATACACAAGTGCTTTAATCCTTCCCTGCAAGCCATTCCTATGGCAAACGGATCGATTGAATCACTGAACGCAGGCAGCCTAGTAATGAGCCAACAGGCTTTCTGCGGCCTGCCAGTCCATGTTTCCATGTTTCCATGTTTCCATGTTTCCATGTTTCCTCCTCCTCCTCCTACTCAACATCATTTTCCTTCCACCGTTAGCCCCGCCACCACCACCACCACCACCACCACATCATCATCATCATCATCAACAACAACAACAACAACAACAACAACAACAAAGAAATAATGCAACATGTACTAAAATAGCAGAAACAAAAACAGCAACAACAAAAACCGCTACTACACCAAGAATGAGTAAATGGCTAAAAAAAAGTATATAGGCCTGGATAAACAAAATGCGGTGACTTAAAACCCTCCTAGTAACCACAACAATGATAATTAATACGTAAATAACAACAAAAAACAGGAAATTAATGAAAAAAACAATGAAAAAATTCACCAGGAATATCACCACCACCACCACCACCATCATCACCTCCCTCACCCCCCCTCCACCACTAATACCCCCATTATGTTTCATCAGAGTACCCCGATATGCATCTTCCCATCAATCATAAGCGCCGTTCATGACAACAACACCGCGACAAGAGCCACGTCACCACCACCACCACCAGTAGCAGCGTAGCATGGGAGGGAAGGCTTGTGGTTTTAGCGAGGGAAGTGAAGCGTGGAGATAAGGGAGGTAAATCCTGGCTTGGCGAGAGGAAAATGAGAAGGGAAAAGGAAGGAGGAGAGGAGAGGAAAAGAAGGAAGGAAGGACAGAGGGTGAGGCGAGAAAGGGAGGAATGAGATGGTGGTATGGAGAGGAAGGGAAGAAAAGGAGGATAGTATGGAGTAGAGAGAGAGAGAGAGAGAGAGAGAGAGAGAGAGAGAGAGAGAGAGAGAGAGAGAGAGAGAGAGAGAGAGAGAGAGAGAGAGAGAGAGAGAGAGAGAGAGAGAGAGAGAGAGAGAGAGAGAGAGAGAGAGATTTACATAGATTTACATAGAAAATCAGACCACACAGACCCCATGGTCCAGACTTGGTGGTCTGTCCTTAAACCTAAGTGATTTTACATTAATCAGAAGACTCCAAAACGTTGCACTTCTACTCTAGTTTATTTTAAGTTGAAGGAAGTGACGGTCGAGCTTATTTTTGAAGGAGTCAATCGTGTTACACTGGACCACTGATGGTGGAAGCTTATTCCATTCTCGCACTACAACGTTGGTGAAGAAAAATTTTGTGCAGTCTGAATTTACTTGTCTACATCTGAGTTTTACGCCATTGTTCCTCGTGCGCAGACTGTCATCGATCATAAACAATGTTGATCTGTCTACATTCGTGAAACCATTAAGTATTTTAAAACATTCGATCAGTTTTCCTCGGAGGCGACGTTTCTCAAGAGAGAACATGTTAAGGGTAGAAAGCCTTTCTTCGTAGGATTTGTTGCGCAAGGAAGGGATCATTTTCGTTGCCCGACGCTGAACACCTTCTAATTTAGCAATATCCTTTGCATGGTGGGGGGACCAAAACTGTACCGCATATTCCAAGTGGGGTCTGACTAAACTGTTGTAGAGCGGCAGTATTACATCTTTATTCTTGAATACAAAGTTTCTTTTAATGAAGCCCAACATTCTGTTCGCTTTATTTGCTGCATCGATGCATTGCTGTGAGAATTTGAGGTTTGACGCGATTTTGATCCCCAAGTCTTTGACGCATCGAACGCTTATGAGTTTAACGCCGCGCATTTCGTATTCGAACTTCTTATTCCTCGTTCCAACTTGAAGGACCTGGCACTTGTCTACGTTAAAGGGCATCTCCCATCTATCCGACCAAGCTGAAATTTTGTGCAAATCCTCTTGGAGGCTTTGCCTGTCTTCGTCAGTGAGAACCGAGTTACCAATCTTTGTGTCGTCTGCAAATTTACTAATGCGGTTATTGAGTCCAACATCCACGTCGTTGATGTAAATAATGAAGAGCACTGGGCCAAGGACCGAGCCCTGAGGGACGCCACTAGTGACAGGCGCCCACTCTGAGTTAAATCCGTCAATCACTACTCTTTGTTGTCTGTTGCTCAACCAATTCGCGATCCATTGGTTTAGTTGACCGTCAATACCTATTTGCTTTAATTTGTAAAGTAATTTATGATGCGGGACTTTATCAAACGCTTTCTGGAAATCAAGATAGACTACGTCCAGTGATTTGGTTACGTCATAAACAGTGAAGAGGTCGTTATAAAAGGTTAATAGGTTTGATAGGCAGGATCTTTTGTTTCGGAAGCCATGTTGTGAGTCCCCAATCAATGAGTGGCTTTCAAGGTAACTCACAATTTTGTCTCTAATTATGCCCTCAAGTAGCTTAACTACAACCGAAGTTAGACTAATGGGCCTGTAATTACCTGGTACTTTTTTGTCTCCTTTCTTGAAAATCGGTGTCACGTTAGCCTTTTTCCAATCTGAAGGGACGATGCCTTGTCGCAAGGACATATTGAATACGGTTGTGAGGGAGGAGAGTATTTCGCTCTTCGTTTCTTTCAGCAGAGTTGGATATACTTTGTCAGGTCCAGGACTTTTATTTGTTTTAAGTGAATGGAGAGCTTTAAGGACTTCATCGGTTGTTATTTCAAAATTAGGCAATGCATGCTCGAGATTTACAATAGTACTGGTGTTGGTGGTAGCGAGAGGAAGACTGTTAGTATTAAACAACGAGGAAAAGTAATTGTTTAAGAGGTTTGCAATGTGTTGGCTGTCAGTCACTAGTGCACCGTCGCTGTTTGTTAAAGGTCCAATACCACTTTTGATCGCCTTTCTGTTGTTTATGTAACTGAAGAAAGATTTCGGGTTATTTTTACAGTTGGCTGCAATATTTTCTTCATATCTACGCTTTGCCTGACCTACTAGTCTTTTTACTCGTCGCCTGGCATCATTATAAAGTCTAATGTTCTCGGGCGTGCTTTTTTCTTTCTTTAACCTGTAAAACAATTTTCTCTCATTGACTGATTTTTTAATTTATCTATTAAACCACGGTGGGCTTTTATTAGTGTTAATTCGCTTCTCGCACAAGGGGACGAATGTGTTCTGCTGAGTGAGTAAGTGATTTTTAAGGCTTAGCCAGGCTTCCTCTACGTTGCCGTCATCTGATAGTTGTATTTCTGTTAGTTTTTGTCGGATTTTTACGAAGTTAGCTCTTTTGAAATTGGGCACCTTTACTTTATTTTCAGTCACTGATGATTGAGCTTTAATGTCGACGCGCACTAATTTATGATCGCAAGAACCGAGGTGTTCTCCTACCGTGACACTACTGACAAGGTTATCTTGGGTCGTTATAACAAGGTCGAGTATATTATTTTGTCGAGTTGGCTCAGAAACCATTTGGCTTAGATAATTTTCTTCTAGAAATTCGACCATTCTATGTGACTCGCCTTCTGTACCTGACAGTGTCGCCCAGTCGATATGGGGGAGGTTAAAGTCTCCTAATATCAGTGAGTCGCTGTTATTAAGTGACTGCCTTAAGACGCTGTACATTTCAAGGTCGTCATCGAGTGATTGCCCGGGAGGTCTGTAGGTGACAGATATATTTAAATTGACTTTTGCAATGTTTACTCGCACGCACAAATGTTCAACGTTACTGTTTCCCGGTGTTTTGTCAGTGGGTTGCAAATAGCTTTTGACATAAAGGGCGACGCCACCGCCTCTACGGTTTACACGATCTTTGTTGAAGAGTCTGTAGCCATCTATGTTATATTCGGAACTTAAATCAATATTTGTGGTGTCGATAAATGTTTCGGTTATAGCAATTATGTCAAAATTTTCTGTTAAAGCAAGACATCTCAGTTCATCAAATTTGTTTCTTAGGCTACGCGCATTGAAACTAAGGATTTTTAAGTTATCTAGAGGCTTGGTAATAGAGGTGGTGGTACTTGCGGGATCACGGTTACGGGTTTGTTGCGATGCACGGCGTCTATTTACACGGAGGGGTGGAGGACGTGGCCGTGACTCGTTTTTGCTCGGATGACACGCACTGCTTCGTTGAGGAGCCTTCCGAGTCTGGCTGCCCCGATGGGAGAAAGGTGCAATCCGTCCCTGTGGAAGAGCTCATTTTGTCCATAGAAATTGTCCCATGCGTTTAGGAACTCCACGTCAAGCTCCCTACACAGAGTCTGTAAGCGGTTGTTTAGGCTGAAGGCCTTACTGAAAAAGTCGCTCTCCGCCCAAGTCCGTGGTAGAACTCCTGAAATCAAAATGTTAGGGGATTTAGTCTTATACTGCTGGATGAGCCTACGGTACTTCTTCAGGAGTTCCTCAGACCGGGTCGTGGTGACGTCGTTCGTACCTGTGTGAATAACAAACAGTGAATCATTAGTAGCCTGGGGGGAGATCTCCTCAAGAGCAGCAGTTATGTCGTCGATCCTAGCACCAGGATAGCAATAGTTCCGTCTTCGACGAGGAACTCTGCCGCAGAACTCAACGACCTGCTGGCGAATCATGGAGTCACCCACCAGGAAGGTGCTCTCCTGCTCGTCCTCCTCCTCCAGAATGGCAAACCTGTTGAAGCAATGAACAGGATAAATCGCTTGTCTGGCTGGTTTGGCTCCTCCATTCACGACGGTGAAGCCATCATGGGCGATGCCACTAGCATCCTCCCGTCGCGTGGTGTTGTCCGCTGGTGTCGACGGTACCGCTGAGGGCAAGGGGGCGGTTGGAGAAGGGTTTGGCACCACAGCAACGTTAGCCTGGATGAATTCCTGCAAGGAGGCAACAGTGCGAGAAAGCTCTATTATTTTATTCTGACCCGCTTCCATCTTCTCTTCTTGCTCCTGCAGTCTGGTCTCGAGATGCTGCCTGGTGAGAGAAAGCTCTATTATTTTATTCTGGCCTTCTTCCATCTTCTCTTCCTGCTCCTGCAGTCTTGTCTCGAGATGCTGCCTGGAGAGACACAGTCGACAAACAGCAGAACGCCCTGTAAAAAAGTGAGCTGAGAAGCTACCGTTACAAGTACTGCACTTCTTAGGTGCCATCTTAGCTGAAATGAAAGAGATAAAAACACCGAGTGAAGGGGATTAGGAAAGGGGGTGAGGTGTGTGAGAGGTAGTTTAGTAATGGAGGAAAAGTGAGAGAGAGGAGGAGTAGGAAGGGATGTGAGGTGAGTAAAGAGGGGGAAAGAGAGGTGTGTGAGATCAAGGAGGGTTAGGAAATAGGTGAGGTGGGAGAGAGGAGGAGTAGGAAGGGATGTGAGGTGAGTAAAGAGGGGGTAAGAGTGGCGTGAGTGTGGTGTGTGAGATCAAGGAGGGTTAGGAAATAGGTGAGGTGGGAGAGAGGAGGAGTAGGAAGAGATGTGAGGTGAGTAAAGAGGGGGAAAGAGAGGCGGTGAGTGAGGTGTGTGAGATCAAGGAGGGTTAGGGAAATAGGTGAGGTGGGAGAGGAGGAGTAGGAAGGGATGTGAGGTGAGTAAAGAGGGGGAAAGGGAGGCGGTGAGTGAGGTGTGTGAGATCAAGGAGGATTAGGAAATAGGTGAGATGAGTGAGAGGGAGTTTGGGAAAGGAGGTAAGTGGGAGAGAGGAGGAGTAGGAAGGGATGTGAGGTGAGTGAGGTGTGTGAGAACAAGAAAGGTTAAGAAAGAGGCGAGGTAAGGTGGATGAAGGGATGGGTAAATAGGATGTGAGGTAAGGTGAGTGAGGGGGGGAGGGCTTAGAAATATGTGGAGGTGAGGGAGGAGTAGGAAGGGCTAATCCTCTAGGGGATGAGGAGGAGCAAAAGGGATGTGAGGTGAGCGAGGGTGGGGGGGGCTTAGGTGAGGTGAGGGAAAGGGGTGTAGGAAGTGTTAATCCTCTAGGGGATTTAAAGAGGGTGTAGTGAGGAGGAGCAGATTGAATCCTAAGGGAATTCAAAGGGTGGGTTGTCGACACACCCAAATCACGCGTGAGACACTCGGGAACATAAAGTCACACTCGGGACACACGAAACACTCAGAAACCCAAGCACAAGCACGACTAAACACCCTCAAGTCACTCGCAAAAACACCGGAAATACAACAGCACACTCAAAACACTCTGAAACCCACGCAGAGCACTATAAACAGCCAAATCACACGCAAAAGCACTGGAAACACAACACACTCGAAACGCAGAACACTCGAAAAACAGCCAAATCACACGCAAAAACACCGGAAACAAAACAGCACACTCAAAACACTGAAACCCACGCAGTACACTTAGAAGCAGCCTAATCACACGCAAAGACACCGGAAACACAACACACTTGAATCACTCTGAAACCCACGCAGAACACCCGTAAACAGCCAGATCACACGCAAAAACACCGGAAACACAAATCACAGAGGCAACCACAGGCAGCACTATAAACAGCCAAATCACACGCAAAAGCACTGGAAACACAACACACTCGAAACGCAGAACACTCGAAAAACAGACAAATCACACGTAAAAACACCGGAAACAAAACAGCACACTCAAAACACTGAAACCCACGCAGTACACTTAGAAGCAGCCAAATCACACACAAAAACACCGGAAACACAACACACTTGAATCACTCTGAAACCCACGCAGAACACCCGGAAACAGCCAGATCACACGCAAAAACACCGGAAACACAAATCACAGAGGCAACCACAGACAGAAACCACAAGCGAACACACACCAAACACGTGTCGGGAAATCACAGGCAACACACAAGGTCCACAAGCGAGAACACACAAACGCACGTGAAAGCAAACGCAATCCCAAAAGCACGACGAAAACACAGGGCAAGCGATGTTGTGGAGCGCAGCGGGGTGAGGTCACGACCTTCTCTCAGCAGAGGTCGGGTGTGAGAGAGAGAGAGAGAGAGAGAGAGAGAGAGAGAGAGAGAGAGAGAGAGAGAGAGAGAGAGAGAGAGAGAGAGAGAGAGAGAGGCCATTCCATCACAAATACAACTGGACGAAACATTATGAAAATCATCACCACCTTCGGAGCCCAGCACATAGGTCCAAATTTCCCCACGTTTATAGGCCACTCAGCCCTCACCACGCCTGACGTGATTCTAACGAATGGGAAAACATACCACAACACCCACGCCAGCCAGGGGCCACTAACGAGCAGCGACCACCTCCCAATACTGTTCACCATCTCAACCACTCCCGTTGTCGTGCCCTGCCCACAGCGGATGAACACAAAAAAGGCGAATTGGGAGCAATATAAGAACATTATTGACTCAGAACTACCTGACCTACATCTAGAGGGGAAAAACACAGATGACATAGAAACCGCTGTCAACACCTGGTATACCGCTGTCAAAACTGCCCAAGCACAAGCAATACCCCTCACAAGGCACAAAACACTATCATACCCCCACCGCAACCAAGAGATTACGGACGCACAGCTACGTTTTACCAACATCCTCCGATACGCCGGGAGGCACGGCTGGACGCATGATCTTTATCAACAAAGTAGAGTTCTCCAACGAACGCTTCAAGATACGTGCAAAACAGCATACAACAGGCACTGGGAAAACACAATAAAAGGCCTCGCCGAGAAATACAAGGACCCAAAAGCCTTCTGGCAGGGAATAAAACGCCTGCAGGGCAACACACACCACCGCCCCATACACCTAGAAAAGGGAGGAGTCAAAATACAGGATGACGAGGGTATTGCCCAAGAGTTCAGTGAAACCTGGAAGTCAGTGTTCACAATAAGACCTGAAGACAACGCTCATTATGACCAAGACAATGAACGGGAAGTAAAGGCATGGCTCCAACAGGACCCAACAAGAACCAGGCCACACCATACGATTGATCTGCAACGCCTAACACAGGCCCATCTGTTGACTATGGAAATAGGCACAGCCGAGCTCCGGTCAGCTATAAACAAAACGAAAAACACGTCGCCCGGAGAGAGCAAAATAGATAAACAGCAAATCAGCATGTTACCCCCCCGGGGGCTGGCGTACCTACTCACCACGGGCACCACGGGATGTTAACAACAGGTTACTTCCCTCAACGATTCAAAGTCGCCACTCTCACCATGATACCTAAACCAGGCAAACCATCCACGGATCCCAAGAACTACAGACCAATCTCACTCCTAGAAGTCCCTGGAAAAATCTTTGAAAGAATAATCAACTTACGACTCAGATGTCACCTGGAGGAAAACAACCTTTATAACCCGTCACAGTATGGCTTCAGGGCAGGGAGGAGCACTACGTCAGCTATCTCCATCGCCAGCGAAAAGGTAGCACTCACTAAAGGACAAGGACTAAACTGCACTATTATCCAACGCGACATCAGCAAAGCGTTTGATAAAGTCTGGCTACAGGGCCTGCAACACAAAATACTTCAACTCGGACTGCCAGAGCTAACGGAAAAACTGTTATGTAGCTTCCTTGATCAGCGCTCAGCTTCCATTCGAGTTAAGTCGGCAATATCCTCCCCGTTCCCCCTGCACAGCGGCGTGCCACAGGGCAGCGTGTTATCACCAACGCTCTTCATCACCTACACCTCTGACATGCCCCGGTCTGATAACAGAAGCTGTATGGATATATATTATGCTGACGACGCGACACAAATAGTGACCTCCAACGGTACCCTAGACCACCATGACGCCCTGGTCGTGCGGGAGGCGAACAGACTCAACACATTTGAAAAAAAATGGAAGATCAAAACAAACATAGACAAGTTCGCTGTGGTCGCACTCGGCAGGAAAAAATTAAATGACATACAAATACAGGGCAACACCATCGCCCACCAAAAACAATGCCAGATATTAGGCCACACAGTGACATCCACCGGCCTGATCGTTAAACACGTCAACGACAAAACCATGAAAGTTAAAACAGCCCTCACATCACTAAACAGATTCTGGCACTTCACAGAGCGGCTCAAACTGTATCTAGTAAAGAATAAGATACTTCCTATACTAGACTACTCACCCACCCCGACACACATGGCTTCCCACACCAAGATGTTACAGCTTCAGAGGCTGCAGAACAAAGCGCTGAGATTTGCCACCGGACAGAAATACCCGTACACGGAAAACACAGCAGCACAACACCGCAGACTCGGAGTACAACTAGTCAGCACAAGGCTACGGGAGGCGGCCGGAAAGATATGGGAGAAGCTAGACCAGCAAGACGACGTGAACTACACCCACGTCAAGGAGCTTGACGGCAGCACGAACTTGGTCCACCCCTGGTTTCCGCGCAGCTTGAAGTCACTACGAGAACAACCGCCCACACATCACTTCACACAAGTGACGCCATAGCTTAGCTTAGCTCTCTACACACAAACAATCCAAACACACAAACCCCCAGCACGCCGGGGGTATACAAATAAGGTGCCCGATAAACAATAACTACACCAGAACAACTAACGAACCTACACCATACAACTGTACACTCCTACTGTCTTTCCTATTCCCCACCTGTACCTCACCACTAACCCACTTCCTCTTCGTACTATACCCTTGATTAAAAAAAAAAAAATAAAAAAAAAAAAGAGAGAGAGAGAGAGAGAGAGAGAGACTAGAGACTAGAGAGAGAGAGAGAGAGAGAGAGAGAGAGAGAGAGAGAGAGAGAGAGAGAGAGAGAGAGAGAGAGAGAGAGAGAGAGAGAGAGAGAGAGAGAGAGACGATATACATATTTTTTTTTCTTTATCATTTATATCTTTCAAGTTCCTATTATGTTGGTCAGTCTTAATTTAACCCGGTAGCAGCGACGGGCCAAATTTGTGGCTTTACCGTGTAGCAGCGACGGGCCACATTTTTGCCATGGTATAAACCCCCCAAAAATAGATGATGCATAAACTGATCACAAATGCGTTGATATATATTATGAAATGGTTTGCGTGAGTGATGATTTTTTCTCATTTTTCTCGCTTAGAGGGGCCTTTAAGAAACATGATCCCTGCAGCTACCGGGTTAAACAAAAAAACATGTAAATAATTCAGCTGACGCGTCACTTCCATAATGGCGTCGCTCTCCTCTCCTCATCGTCTTTCCGAGTAGTTTTTTTTTTTTTTTTTTTTTTTTTTAACTTTCCGCTGCAAGCTCCTCTCGGTTAATAAGCACTAAAAACCGCGAGGATGTCTCATATTAAAAAAAAGGTCATCGCTGCCACAAATACTTCAGATGCGGCGAAATATCAATTACTTTGCAATCCCGGTTGGAACCCTCATTTTTATTTTTTAACATGGAGGTTGTATTCTCTCCTTAGGTCAAAAAGTCTCAAGTCCTCGCTAGACACACGTGCTTCCTGGTGAGACTGGCAGCGCTGTTCCGTTAAATGTTGGCAGGCGATTTGTTGGTAGGCGCGGATTCGTCTCCGTCTTACAAAGCACTGAATGAAGCAGCAACATATTTTCTTTATCTTTCGGACATTAAAAGTACGTTCAGGTTTGGTTTTTGAGAAGTAAATCGCACCTCATTATTCGATCAGGTCGGTAACAGAAGAAAAACCGAGAGCAACATTGAAGAATGATCATAATCTTCTTATTCACCAAAAAATAATGCCCCAACCAATAAAAAGAGATATCGAGGTAAAGTTCAGCGTTGTCTGCCTCTGACTATAATGCCACTTAAGTAAAGAAATGTGTTGCCTCCATCCGGAGAGATATCTTATTGTCCCACACGAGTGACTGGCATTTCCTCCGAGCCCCGAGAGTTATTTCCTTTGCGTCTCAGTGAATTACATTGAACACCCTCTTATAAACCTGCTTTCTACTAATCTCGGCTCCTCCTTAAGCCCACTATTTATATCCTTTAGAGCCGATTTCACAGTCCAACACAGTGTCTTCGTAACAGCCCGAACCAAACTATAGAATCCCATACAATCCAAAATGGTGAGGTCCTCGATGCCACACTAAATACACAAGACTTTTCCTGTATAGTTTCATCAAATTTGTGAACTTATATATAAAAACCAGACACTATACAAGGAAATTTCGAAGGCTCTGGTATTGGGTTGGGAGCTTACTAACCCGTCATGGGGAACTGTGAAACTGGCCCTTGGTCCCTTGAATTGGTTTATGGTTGCCAGTGTATGATTTGACAGCTGATTTATACGCCTCTCTCAGCACACGTGGAGCTCGACAGGAGGAGTCGTGAAAACAGAAACCCTTAATAAGATGAAGCCGCGGCGAGTCACGCGGAAACACTGCCTGCCTCGCCTTCCTTTGAGTTTGTCAGTGTGTTTGTAAGTTTGTATGCTTGTTTGTGTGTTTGTTTTTCTTGTTTCCTTGTTTGGTTATTTGTGTGTATATGTGTCTCTGTCTGTTTTTCTGTTTGTCTGTCTGCCCGTCTGTTTGTTTCTGGGTGTCTGTCGATCTATTTGTCTGTCTGTCTGTTTGCCGTCCTTTCTCTCAGTGTCTGTCAATCTCTGTCTATCCTGTCCCACCAAAGTCACAGCAGGAGCCACCGACGGACTCAAGAAGGCTTGCATGTGAAGTATACCTGCATTATTTTTTCCTTTGACGTAATTTGACCCAAACGAGTAAATGACCAGTATAGAATCAACATAAACTGGAAGCGTTATAATTTATCAGGCCACGTGACCCGCTCAGCCAGGATTCAAAACCGATAAAAACTGGCCCCGCAGCAAGGCATAAATAATTCCAGTTTCCTGCCGCAGCACCCGTAACGTTATCCGCCGTGACCTTGACCTGCCTAGTGTGTGTGTTTGTGTGTGTGTGTGGGGGGGGGGGGGGGACGTAAGTAGTCCTTGGTAATTCCTCGCGGCGCGTGCTTGTGGAGATGTGGAGATCTAAACCTGGTGTGTGAGATTTGCAAAAAATAAAATAAAATAAAAATCAGATTGACGCGTCCGAAGTAAGAAAACATTAATGAAGTCTATTAAAAAAAAAAATCTCATTCAATAACAATAAGCGGAGTATTCCATTAAAACAAGGTGAACGTCTATATTAAGATCCTCTGGTATCTGTATTACCTTATTAACATTTTATTTACCTTAAGAGGGCTAGGAGATCACCAGTAGAACGCCCCTTGCGGAACCCATACTGGCGATCAGATAGAAGGTCAGAAGTGGAAAGGTGCTTTTGAATCTTCCGGTTAAGGATTGATTCAAAAGCTTTAGATAGACAAGAAAGTAAAGCTATAGGACGGTAGTTTGAGGGATTGGAGCGGTCACCCTTCTTAGGCACAGGCTGTATGAAGGCATACTTCCAGCCAGAAGGAAAGGTAGATGTTGACAGGCAGAGGCGAAAGAGTTTGACCAGGCAGGGTGACAGCACGGAGGCACAGTTTTTAAGGACAATAGGAGGCACTCCATCAGGTCCATAAGCCTTCTGAGGATTGAGGCCAGAGAGGACATAGAAAACATCATTTTGAAGAATCTTTATAACAGGCATAAAGTTAGTCAGAGGGGGGATGAGTAGGAGGAATATGCCCAGAATCGTCCAGAGTGGAGTTTTTAGAAAAAGTTTGAGAGAAGAGTTCAGCCTTGAGATAGATGAGACGGCAGTGTTGCCGTCAGGACTGAGGAGTGGAGGGAAAGATGAAGAAATGAAGTTGGAGGAGATGTTTTTGGCTAGATGCCAGAAGTCACGGGAAGAGTTAGAGAAAGCAAGGTTTTGACATTTTCTATTAATGAAAGAATTTTTGGTTAGTCGGAGAATAGATTTGGCACGATTTCGGGCAGAAATGTAAAGTTCATAATTATCATTAGTTTGAAGGCTCTGGTATCTTTTGTGAGCTACCTCTCTATCATTGACAGCACGAGAACAAGCGTAATTAAACCAAGGCTTTTTAGCGTGAGGAGTAGAGAAAGAACGAGGAATGTATGCCTCCATTCCAGAGACAATCACCTCTGTGATGCGCTGAGCACACACATAGGGGTCTCTATCCTGGAAGCAATAATCATTCCACGGGAAATCGGAAAAGTACATCCTCAGGTCGTCCCACCGAGCTGAAGCAAAATGCCAGAAGCATCGCCTCTTCGGTGGGTCCAGAGGGTGTACAGGAGCGATAGGACAGGATGCAGAAATAAGATTGTGATCGGAGAAGCCCAACGGAGAGAACAGTTTGACCACCTCTTTGGATTCTTTTTAGGAGCAGCGAGTAGCGGGCTTTTTTTTTTTATTAATGTTTACTTTTTTGTGCCCTTGAGCTGTCTCCTTTGCTGTAAAAAAAAAAAAAAAAAAAAAAAAAAGAGTAAGCAGAAGGGTTTGAGGTAAGGAAGAGGTGTAGAATGTTGGGCCGATCTCCAAGACGGTCGGGAATACGTGTAGGGTGCTGGACCAACTGCTCTAGGTCGTTGAGGATAGCAAAGTTGTAGGCTTGTTCACCAGGATGGTCAGTGAAAGAGGATGAAAGCCAAAGCTGGTGGTGAACATTGAAATCTCCTAAGATATATATATATATATATATATATATATATATATATATATATATATATATATATATATATATATATATATAAAACAATCAATCAATGAGGGCATACATCGGGGGACGCGACGCCTAATCCACCCCACGACGCTATGCCCGGGGGTCCCTCCGGGCGAGTCTCCAAGCAGGCCCCCTTCCCAACCCGAGTACCTCCCGGCAGGATGTATCGACTTGCTCAAGCCACGATCTCTGTGGGCATCCCCTTGGCCTCCTCCACGTGCCCGTATAACTTGAGTTGTCGTTGACGGACAATGCAGGTAATATATGTCGAATCAGTCTCATGGAGTAGTCGCTGGTTTGACACAAAGTCATTTCAGTGATACCCCATGATTCTGCGTAGACACTCTTTACTAAAGACATCAATCCGCGTCTACAAGCCCCCGTTTAGTGTCCATGTCCCACAACCGTAGAATAAGACAGGTAGCACAAGGGACTTGAAGATCCTGATCTTTGCTCTTTTGCATAGGTATCGACAATGCCATATACTTGTGCTGAGCGAGTCCATTACACCTTGAGCCAGACCAATCCGCCGTAAGACTTCCTGGCAAGACTGACCATTGTTATGAACTACGCTACCAAGATACGTGAAACTTTCCGAGATCTCAACGTCCTCGCCACACGCATGAACAGACTGTACAGTGTTTTCCAACAAGCCACAAAACATCAGTACCTTGGTCTTGGCCCAGGAGACCTGGAGTCCCAAGGGCTTCGCCTCTTCGTGCAGTGCCTCGAGAGCCGCCCCCCCCCCCCCCCTACACACACACACACACTTCACAGCACTCTCTGTCCCAGAATACAGGCCAGTCAGCAGACCAATAGTCCTCGCAAGAATCCCACGGAGTCGCAGAAGATACCAGAGTGCCTCACGATGCACTGAATGAATCGCCTTCTCGAGATCGACATAGGCTGCACGCATCCCCTGTCGAAACTCACCTCGGTGCTCCACCAGTACGCGAAGCGCTAGGATACGATCAGTTCTTGACTTACCAGGCGTGAACCCAGACTGTTCAGGTCTCTGCAGCTTCAGGAGCTAGCCGCGAACTCGCATCAGTAATAGGTGGGGAAGCACATTGTCTGGCACACTGAGCAGTCTAATACCACGGTAGTTGTTGCAGTCCTGGCGGTCCCCTTTCCCTTTCCAGAGAGGGACGACCAACCCCCTCTTCCAGTCAGGAGGAATGGTACCGGACTGCCATACGGCAGTCAAGACCACATGCAGCCCATGGATCATGGCCTCACCTCCACCTTTGAGCAGCTCCGCGCTGATGTTACAGGCACCAGGTGCCTTCCCACCACTCAACTTGGCCACAACCTCCCTGATCTCACCCAGAGAGGGTGGGCTTTCGTCAGTGGGTGGGTCAGCATTCACCACTTGCAAACCAACAAGGAAGTTGCGTACATGGAGGGTCCGACATAATATATATATATATATATATATATATATATACATATATATATATATATATAGATATATATATATATATATATATATATATATATATATATATATATATATATATATATATATATATATATATATATATATATATATATATATATATATATATATATATATATATATATATATATATATATATATTTATATATTTTTTTATATATTTTTATATATATATATATATATATATATATATATATATATATATATATATTGGGTAGGCGGTGGCTGAACTGGTAGCGTACTGGACCCACATTCGCCGCGTGATGGACGACGCGGGTTCGAATCCTCACGCTACCACTCGGATTTTTCAGTCACCGCCGAGTGGCTTAAAACTACCCACATGCTGTCCTGAAGACCACCCATCAACCCGGACTCTAGAGGAAGCCGTCCAAGCGAATCAAGAACGAGTTCCGGGGGGCAGCATGAGCCAATGGAAGATGGCGCCACTATAAACACTCGCCTGCGCCAGAACGGGCTGGGCCGACCATCAGGCCCCACCTGGAAGAAGCCTTGGGCCGACCATCAGGCACCACCGGGAAGATGCCTACCGGCGCAATAGGCAACAACGTAAAAAAAAATATATATATATATATATATATATATATATATATATATATATATATATATATATATATATATATATATATATATATATATATAGATATATATATATGTCTGTATTTATATATATATATATATATATATATATATATATATATATATATATATATATATATATATATATATATATATATATATATATATATATAAATTCCCTCTTAGATTTATTAGCAAAATATGTTTAAGAGCCCCATAGAAAAATGATTAATAGAGGCAATACTTTTTCAGCACTTTTTCACAAATATCTTAGTATGAGCGCACGCTCTCGATAAGCTAATACCAGATATTCCAACAACAGTATGTGTGTGTGTGTGTGTGTGTGTGTGTGTGTGTGTGTGTGTGTGTGTGTGTGTGTGTGTGTGTGTGTGTGTGCGTGCGTGCGTGTGTGTGTGTGTGTGTGTGTGTGTGTGTGTGTGTGTGTGTGTGTGTGTGTGTGCGTGCGTGCGTGCTTGCGTGCGTGCATGCATGCGTGCGTGTGTGCCTGCCTGTCTGCGTGTGTGCGTGCGTGCAGCGTGCGAGCGTGCGTGCGTGTATGTGTGTGTGTGTGTGAGTGCGTGCGTGCATGCGTTCGTGCGTGCGTGCGTGCATGTGTGTGTGCATGCGTGCGTGCATGCGTACGTGCGTGTGTGCGTGCGTGCGTGTGTTCATACATACGACAGCCGTCCAGATCTAGACTCCCTCTTTTTTTCCGCCCTAACTCCAAGCTAAACCGAACTGAACAAAACTAACCGTTGAAAACCGAGGTCTGGCCCTAAATCGCCACACACATACGGCATGGTGAGACAGAGACATGGCTCCCCCACACACCACCCCCCTCTCGTGCTGACGAGGGAGAGCATCGACACGCTGGTGGCCGAGCACAAGCAGGTGCTGGGGCGCGGCGCCTCGTGCACAGTGTACTTACATTGTTCTTCGACCTTCTGCACCACGCTTTGTAGGTCTTCAGTTGCCTCTGCTACCACCACTATGTCGTCAGCATATCTTAGGTATGTGTACCTGACACCGCTCATCTCTACGCCTCCTTCTTCTCCCTCCAGTGCCTCCACCATTACTCTCTCAAGACACAGGTTAAATAAGGGTGGGGCGAGGGGGCAGCCCTGTATAACACCTCTTGTGGTTGGGAAGGTGTCTGTCACAATGTCGGCCTTCCGAACTCTTGCCTTTGTGTTTCCATACAATTCTTCCACTGCCTCTATCAGATCCTTCTCAAATCCCCAACTCCTCATTACTCTCAGCATACTTTCTCTATGCACCGAATCGAAGGCTTGTTTGAAATCAATAAACACACACTGGGCAGTAGGTATCTTTACCTATTTCCCATCTCTTTTCTATGATTTGAGTGAGCGTGAAAATGTGATTAACCGTCCCTCTTTCATTCCTGAATCCAGCCTGTTCCTCCCTATAGTATTTCCTCTTCTCTATGTTTCATTCTGCGCTGTATCATTTTAGCAAACACCTTGTACGCAATAGCTATAACTATTGCCAGGAAACATCAGGAATGAACCATTTTAACGATGACTATATATGAAGGCAGTTATTGGGGTCGAGGAGGCAGTTTTTGGGTCTGAAATTGGCAAACAGGAAGCTGGGTACGACAGTCAGTATTAGTATTAGTATCAGTAGTAGTGGTAGTAGTAGTAGTAGTAGTAGTAGTAGTAGTAGTAGTAGCCGTTCGGAGAGCACACATCTTATACGATTACCTTCATAAAGAAAAAAATATATAACTTTTTTTTTTTTTACCACGAACGAACAAGGCACAGAATCGAAGTCTTTATTTAGGAAGCTTCATTTTACACTATCATGATCTTTAATCTCCATAAATAAAAATTTCATAGCCATTTGCACCTCTCTAAATATGTATACTTAGTGATTTGAGCGATAATTTCCTTAATTAATACAGACGTTAAATAACCACATATATAACCATAACCAAAGCTATGGAACAGTGAGTTAAGTCCCCCTTCATATGGTTAACTAAGAAAACGAAGAAAAGCCAAGAAGTACGAATTGTCTCCTACCTGAAGGCCAAGACGCCAAGCCGAATGAAAGAAAACGCATATATGAAATTTAGGAAAGATTCGAGGAGGAGATAAATTTGTGATTATCCGGAGAAAAGATGAACAAGACGGATTCCAAAAGAGGGCAGACACTGGAAATGATGGGCGGGAGGACAGAGAGAGCATGATGAGTGACAGAGGGCGAGGAAGGAGAAGGGAGAGAACTGAGGGCAAGAGAAGCGAGGGGAAGCAAGGGAGAGGGAGAGATGCCTGATGAGGAGAGAAGAATGGCGCAAATGAAAGGAAGAGGGAGAGATTGAGATATGGAAAAAATGAGAGAAACGGAAGCAAAAAATGGGAAAATCATAAAGGAAGGGGAGAGCTTCAAGGGGAGAGGATGGGAGATAAATAATTACGAGAGGGAGAAGAAGCGGAAGGGAGAGGGACTTTGAAGGAAGGGAGGAAGGGGATAAACTAATTAGGAGAAAAGGATAACTGAAAGGGAGAAAGAGGAAACGAGAAGACTGAAAAAAGAGAGAATGAGAAAGAAGAGACGAAAGAAGAAAGGGAAATAGGATGCATAAGGAAGATGGAAGAAGGGGAGACGGGAAGGGTGAATGAGGCGGAGAAAGGAGGAGGAGAAAGGGAACCAGGAAGAAAGA
Organism: Eriocheir sinensis; assembly: GCF_024679095.1. Lineage (NCBI taxonomy): Eukaryota > Metazoa > Arthropoda > Malacostraca > Decapoda > Varunidae > Eriocheir > Eriocheir sinensis. Next base: position 14,249,967 of record NC_066552.1, read on the forward strand.
GAAAGAAGGGAAGAGACGAAAGAAGAGAGAAAAATAGGATAAAGAAGAATGGTGGAGGAAGGGGCTGAAGGCGAGGGTAGCTGAGGAGAAAGGAGGAGAGGGAGACTAAGAAAGAGATGAAGAAAGGAAGAGAAGAAAGAAGAGAGGGAACTAGGAGATATACGGAAAAGGAAGGAAGGAGGGAACTAGGAAGACATGTAAAAAGGGGAGGCAGGCAGGAAGGGAGGTCAGAAGGAGAGGGGAGAGGAGGGGAGAGAAGGGGGAGAGAAGGGGGAGAAGAAAAGCGAGAGTCTGGAGGGGAGGCATGTTTTGTGGCCGACCTCGAGGGAGAAGTAATTAGGGGGGAGTAATTAAGGAAGCATAATTGTATTCCTGCGCATAATGACGGAGCCTTGCTTGCAAGGTAAATTACATGGAGGTTTACTTCGTATGCCGGAAGCGCCTTCATTCGAGAAAGATAGATAAATAGATACAGATATAGATAGGTAGATAGATAGATATAAATAGATACACAGAATTACCCCCGCATGACTTAGAGGGACAAATACCTTTTACCTGAACATTAGCACACCCTTGTCGTTCGCCTGCTCTCCGAAATAGATAGATAAATGAATAGATAATTACCTTCATATAACTCAGAGGGACAATTATTTTTTTCCTGAACATTTGCACACCTTAAAAGTTCATATGTGATCCTTTGACACACAGTTTACAGAGAAAACGAGCTGCAGAGATGGCCAAACCAAGGAAAGCTTTATATAATAACTCAGTAGCTTCAAAAGCCAGCAGAAACATCGCTCCACAAAAAGATTTAGAAGGAAAACACATAACTCGATAATATATCAGAAGCCAGCAGAAACCACTTACTAACACGACTGAAGGAAACTATATATTATTGTTTGCTATATTTACAGATCGCTCAGAGACCAAAGAGACACATTGTTACAAAACTCAAGGATCGCCAAACAAAATTTGTTTGGCGATCCTTCATTTAATGAAAACATTAATTACTCAATAACTTCAGAAACCAGTAGAAACATCGCTCCACAGGACGACCGGAAAACATTGATTATTACGTGCTAGATTTAGAAGGAAAACACGTAACGCGATAGCATACAGAAACCAGCAGAAAACACTTAATAACACGACTGAAGGAGACTATATATTATTGTTTGCTATATTTAGAGATCGTACAGACCAAAGAGACACACTGTTAGAAAACTCAAAATCCGTCAAACAAATGAAAACACAAAACAACTCAACAGTAAATCAAAAACCAGCAGAACACGAGCTCAAGAAACTAACTGGAAATCGTATTATCACTTGCTAAATTTACAGAACGTACGAGACCACAGAGGAATACAAACCCCAAAATACTTCACAAACCAACAAAAAATTGTTTGAACAAGCTACTACCATCACAACCCCTGGTATTAAAACTTCTCAGTGCCTGCAAACTTCAGAGACCAAGCAGCGACATATTAAACTTCAAGAGCATACGAGGACACATTAATCATAGAAAACGTGACTCAGGCGGCGAGGGGGAGACACTAGCGAGGAGGCACGCACACAGAGGCGCCTATCCGACCCTCGCCACCCGTCTCGCTGTCTCCCTTCTGCTAATCTTTACAGGCCCTAGACGCTCATGTGAATCGCAACTCATTACTACATATCACGACATGACGAGGCTACTTGACCGACGTGACATTAAACAATTTGACACTATTGTTTTAGATTTTGCAAAGCCTTCGACAAAGTCCCGCACAAAAGACTGACATTAATTAAAATTGAAATACTACGGTATTCCAGGACCTATTCTTCACTGGATCACTGCATTTCTTACTAACAGGACTCAACGTGTTCTTCTTGACGGATCCTTATCTGACACTGTCCCTGTTTCTTCAGGTGTCCCACAAGGCACCGTTCTAGGCCCCATTCTTTTCCTAGCTGTGTTTCTACCTCATGGTAGCCTTGCTGCTAGGGACATGGGTAGCTGTGTTCCTACCCCCTGAGGTAGTCTCGTTGTAGGTAACGCGTTCTTCTATGCTGGTTCGGGATGAGGAAACCAAGACGCACCGGGCTTGGTTCGTCTGCAACGACTGGGCGGCGCGGCGGTTCCGCTTCCAACCATACCCGTCGACCCCCGGCCTCTTCCCGCTCCTCTGAGGGCAGCGCGCAGAACAATGCCTCCGATGATGATAGCATGCCTGCCCCATCATCATCTTCCCTGCAACGAAAAAGTACGAAGGTGTGCCCTGCTGATTCCGACTCCGACCCTTGTTACTCTCCTGCCAATGTCACTCCAACCGACTGTCTCTCTGCTGCCGCGGATCCTGCCCCCGCCACCGCCTCTACTCCTGCCCTCACCACCGCCTCTACTCCTGCCGCCACCGGCCTTGCTCCTGCCCCCGCCACCGCCTCTACTCCTGCCCCCGCCACCGCCTCTACTCCTGCCCTCACCACCGCCTCTACTCCTGCCGCCACCGGCCTTGCTCCTGCCCCCGTCACCGCCTCTACTCCTGCCCCCGCCAACGCCTCTACTCCTGCCCTCACCACCGCCTCTACTCCTGCCGCTACTGGCCCTGCTCCAGCCCCGCCACCGCCTCTACTGCCCTCACCACCGCCTCTACTCCTGCCCCCGCCAGCGCCTCTACTCCTGCCCCCGTCACCGCTTCTACTCCTGCCCCCGCCACCGCCTCTACTCCTGCCCCCGCCACCACCTCTACTCTTGCCCTCACCACCGCCTCTACTCCTGCACCCGCCATCGCCTCTACTCCTGCCCTCACCACCGCCTCTACTCCTGCCCTCACCAGCGCTTCTACTCCAGCCCCCGCCACCACCTCTTCTCATGCCCTCACCACCGCCTCTACTCCTACCCTCACCACCGCCTCTACTCCTGCCCTCACCACCGCCTCTACTCCTGCCCTCACCACCGCCTCAACTCCTGCCCCCACCACCCCCTCTGCTCCTGCCCACACCACCGCCTCTACTCCTCCCCTCTCCACCGCCTCTACACCTGCCGCCACTGGCCCTGCTCCTGCCCCCGCCACCGCCTCTACTCCTGCCCCCGCCACCACCTCTACTCTTGCCCTCACCACCGCCTCTACTCCTGCACCCGCCATCGCCTCTACTCCTGCCCTCACCACCGCCTCTACTCCTGCCCTCACCAGCGCTTCTACTCCAGCCCCCACCACCACCTCTACTCATGCCCTCACCACCGCCTCTACTCCTACCCTCACCACCGCCTCTACTCCTGCCCTCACCACCGCCTCTACTCCTGCCCTCACCACCGCCTCAACTCCTGCCCTCACCACCGCCTCTACTCCTGCCCTCACCACCGCCTCTACTCCTCCCCTCACCACCGCCTCTACACCTGCCGCCACTGGCCCTGCTCCTGCCCCCGCCACCGCCTCTACTCCTACCCCAGCCACCGCCTCTACTCCTGCCCCCGCCATCGCCTCTACTCCTGCACCCGCCTCCGCCTCTACTCCTGCCCCCGACACCGCCTCTACTCCTGCCCCCGCCATCGCCTCTACTCCTGCACCCGCCACCGCCTCTACTCCTGCCCCCGACACCGCCTCTACTCCTGCCCCCGCCACCGCCTCTACTCCTGCCCCCGACACCGCCTCTACTCCTGCCCCCGCCACCGCCTCTACTCCTGCCCCCGCCACCGCCTCTACTCCTGCCCCCGACACCGCCTTTACTCCTGCCCCCGCCACCGCCTCTACTCCTGCCCCCGACACCACCTCTACTCCTGCCCCCGACACCGCCTCTACTCCTGCCCCCGACACCGCCTCTACTCCAACCCCCGCCACCGCCTCTACTCCTGCCCCCGCCACCGCCTCTACACCTGCCCCCGCCACCGCCTCTCCTCCTGCCCCCGCCACCGCCTCTACTCCAACCCCCGCCAACGCCTCTACTCCTCCACTCACCACCGCCTCTACTCCTGCCCCCGCCAGCGCCTCTACTCCTGCCCCCGGCACCGCCTCTACTCCAACCCTCCAACGCCTCTACTCCTGCCCCTGACACCGCCTTACTCCTGCCCCTGCCACCGCCTCTACTCCTGCCCCCGCCACCGCCTCTACTCCAGCCCCCGCCACCGCCTCTACTCCTGCCCCCGACACCGCCTCTACTCCTGCCCCCGCCACCGCCTCTACTCCTGCCCCCGACACCGCCTCTACTCCAACCCCCGCCACTGCCTCTACTTCTGCCCCCGCCACCGCCTCTACTCCTGCCCCCGCCACCGCCTCTACTCCAACCCCGCCACTGCCTCTACTCCTGCCCCCACACCGCCTCTACCCCTGCCCTCACCACCGCCTCTACCCCTGCCCTCGCCACCGCCTCTACTCCTGCCCCCCCCACCGCCTCTACTCCTGCCCCCGCCACCGCCTCTACTCCTGCCCTCACCACCGCCTATACTCCTGTCCTCACCACCACCTCTACTCCTGCCCTCACTCCTGTCCTCACCCCCGCCTCTACTCCTGCCCTCACCACCGCCTCTACTCCTGCCCTCACCACCCCCTCTACTCCTGCCCCTGCCATCGCCCCCACTCCTGCCCTCACCACGGCCACTGCTCCTGCCCTCACCACCGCCTCTACTCCTGCCCCCGCCACCGCCCCAACTCCTGCCCCCGCCACCGCCTCTACTCCTGCCCCCGCCACCGCGTCTACTCCTGCCCCCGCCACCGCCTCTACTCCTGCCCTCGCCACCGCCTCTACTCCTGCCCCCGCCACCACCTCTACTCCTGCCCCCGCCACCGCCTCTCCTCCTGCCCCCGCCACCGCCTCTACTCCTGCTCCCGCCACCGCCTCTACTCCTGCCCTCACCACCCCCTCTACTCCTGCCGCCACTGGCCCTGCTCCTGCCCCCGCCTCCGCCTCTACTCCTGCCCTCACCACCGGCTCTACCTCTGCCGCCACTGGCCCTGCTCCTGCCCTCACCACCGCCTCTACTCCTGCCCTCACCACCGCCTGTACTCCTGCCAACACTGGCCCTCCTTGTGCCCCTCCACTTTGTGAGTTCATCCTGCCACGCAGCCGTCACCCAAGGGCAGCATTCGCAGTCCTTCTCCACCAAGAGAGCCTTGAGCAGACTGCTAGCCTCTCCATCTTTCATTCCTTACACTATTACACTGATGGTTCAGTAGATTAGAAGGGTGCTGCTGGAGCTGCGTTTGTGTGCGGCAACCACACGCATGCCTTCAGGCTCAGCACGGGCACGTCCATCTTCCAGGCTGAGCTCATAGCAATTCACCAAGCCCATCGGCACGCCAACACCACACACGACACCACTACTGTGCTGCACAGCGACTCACTCTCTGCCTTGAAAGCACTCAGACAAACAAACTTTGCAGATAACGTGCATCTCCTTGCCTCCATCCAAAAAGAGATGGCAAACAACACTATCAAGCTACACTGGTGCCTGGCCATGTGGGCATCTAGGGTAGTGAGAGGGCTGATAGTGCCGCTCGTAGTGCAACGCAGCGCACAGATCCAGATATCACCACTCATCTCAGTCTGGCTCAGATAAAATATCAGGTCCATGCAGCAGCCTTTCGGTCCATCTCACTTGACGTGAGGGATCACGTTGCCACATGCTCTCGTTCCGCCACTTACTACACAACAGCCACCAAACAAGAGCCTTTAGTCCTCCCTCCCAGGACAGCTCCGCACCTTGTCCACCACTTACACAGGCTGCGGCTCGGATTTCTGTGTGCATCACAAATTTATGACCGCCCTGAGCCTTGTGAGCACTGTCTTGAGGAGGACCCTGAACCTCTTCTCCACTATCTGCTCTGATGCCCAGTCACGCAGCATCTCCACAATTACCCTCAAGACCAAAATGCATCAGATACAGAAAAAGCTGCAACAGTCGTCGCCTCGTCGAGGACTGAGTCACTTCTTGCCCTCTGCAAAAATTATCCTCCACCGCGCTGAGTTCCCATGATTTACTGCTCTACACTGACGGGCTCATAGGTTAACCCGTGTCTCTTACCTCAAAGAGGCAATATTAACAACAACAACCACCACCAGCACCACTCTCAGACCTCTCTTCATCACCACTGTCTCTCTATCCGCAATCACCCGCGTTGCTCTTCTCCCTCATCCACCTTCTTCCACTGCAATCACCACCACATCCACCACCAGTACTGTCTCATTCTCCGTTTTTTCTTCACCAAAATCACCACCACTAACACCACTGCCAACTCTCCTTTCTGTCTCTCTTTCTCTCCCTCTCCTCCATTCCTCTCCACCATCACCAATACCCACACAAACTCTATATAATCCCTCTTTCCCCCTTCCTTTACATTTCTTTCCCTCCCAACATCACCACCACCCATTTCCTCTCCCTTATGTACTCCCCTTATTTCTTCCCCGTCACCACTTCCACCAGGCCTCCATCTCTCCCCTCCCTCTCCTCCCTACCTCCCCTATTTCTCCCTACACCTTCATGAACTCCTACTCACCTGTCCTCACTTACTCACGGGACAATCACGGAAACTCTAATATGGAACACCTGACGACCTTCCTGCCTTCCTTACTTCGCCAGACATTCACGAGAGGGGATTCAGCAATATCTATTTTTCTCGGTGATTTGCTTTTATTTCTTGGCGGCAGTGTTTCAGGACGTCGAGGTGAGGCCGAGGCGACGTATAAAGTTAGTGTGGCCGCTTCAGAGAAGGTTGTGAGTGAAGGAGATAAGTAACGGCGTGAGGTGCGTGGGTTGGGGCTTACTGAGGCTCGTGTTCACAGACGCTTTCGGCTCTCCCAATAAATGTTTCTTAATTAAGCAACAAAGGAGATATGTCGGGTTCTCATGCAAGTTTGTTTCATGGTCTGGGAGCATTGTCAAACTATCACTAGGCTCATGTACCCACCATGGAAATACCTACAACAACCTCGACGAAAGCCTTTCCAAATGTGGGTGTGTTAAGGTGTTGGAGAATATTGGCCTAAGATTAACCAAGGCAGCGGATTGATATCGTGTTGACTTGAGTGTGGGGGTGACGGAGTGGGGCTGAGGGAGGTGGTTGTGTGTGGTCGTTAGTGCTTGGTGTGGGTGGGTGGGTAAGGTTTGGCGGGCGTTGGCGTGGTGATCTGGGTGGATGGGCTGCATTCTGAGTCGTGCTATTTTTTTTTTTTATACGTGTTAGGCTATAGCGCCGGTAGGCTTTCTTCAGGGGCCTGGTCGTCGGCCCAAGCCCGACATGGCACAGGCAAGTGTTCATAGTGGCGCCATCTATTCTTTTATTGCGAGACTAATGGCGAGCAAAAGCCTATTATAAAGTGAACAGGGAATAAGGGCAAGTAGCACTGAACATAATGCATAGCAAAGTCTAAAGGAATATTCGACAATGTTCAATACAAAATCGCCATCCACGAGAAAGCTCTGGAAACAGTAAATGAATATCTACACCAACAATTAACGCAAACTAGCACAAACAAGTCCCTCACTCGAACTGGAAATAAATCGACGTACAGGCTTTTGTGAGTGTTTCCTGAGAACACGGTAACACAGTGAAATCCAGACACTCGACCGCGGTGCTTAGAGAGGAAGGTGTTCAATCAGCGCGTCGTTCTCTCCGCCACGACATGTGACAGCAATGTGAGAAATGCCCTAGGAGGAACGGAGATGGGTGCTGCGAATCACTACAATGAATATGAAAAGCTGCAAAACGAAAAAACAACATATGAAAGTATATACCGTATGCGACATAATAAAGGCAATTTAAATCAAGAAATGGGAGTTGCCAGGACACGTATGTAGGAAAGAGGACAACAGATTGATAAAAGAAATATTAATAGCAGAAAAGCTGTGCTAGATCGGCGTCGCATGACCCTCCAACCCCCCCCCCCCCCAACAATTTATATTATGCAATAGGGGTCTAAAATGGAAAATGCTGAAAAGTAAAGATGGCGCCACTATAAACACTTGCCTGCGCCACAGCGGACTGGGGCCGACCATCAGGCCCTGCTATGAAGGCCTACTGGCGCCACAGGCCAAGACGAAAAAAAAAAAAAAAAAACCCTGACTTTGTTAATAATGCCATGTTGTAGGGTTCATCAGAGCTAACAATTGTTATTATATAATGGCATGTCTACAATACATGGGTAAGAAAGGAAAACAGCTTGAAGAGGACAACAACAAGATGGACAATCTGTTGATCGGCGTGATAAAAATGAGCAACTGATTGTGAAATATCAAATATAAATACCAAAAAAAAAAAAAGTACAACCTTCTGCACAGTAAAAAGACTGACTTAGAACTTAATCAGCTACGCAAAGGTAGATAAATGAAAAAAATAGTACCGACATGCAGCCAGTGAATCAGTGTCTTGTGTTAAGAATGCAAAGAACAGTCTTGTATGTTAAAGGAAATATAAACTTTTCTCCCCACAAATATGTTCAAACGCATTGGCACTCGTATACGCTACAATAAGTCAACCAAATAAAAATAAGAGCAGAAAAAAGTCAAAAAGTTCATGCAAAGAATCTCCACAACACCTCTGTGCAGCAAACACAAATCACTTGTAACCCCCCAATAAATAACTTATTTAAAAAAAAAAAATCTTATTAAAAAAAACTTATTCGCTCACAGTCTTCGCCGCCAAAGCCGCGTCCTGACGGTGTTTTATCCGCGCCTCTCCACCCGCTGAGCACCGAGGCCACGCGCAGCTATGCCGTGTGCCGCCAACTTTACTTTACCATCCCTCGCCGCGCCTGAGCCTACGGGAACTATTCACCAGCCGCCGATGCATGACAGATGACCCGAATGTGTCCCCACGCCCGAACACTGACGCCGACTCTGAAAACCTCTGAAAACGCAGCCTCGTGCGACTAGTGATGGGAACATAGCTTTTATTGCTGCTATTTTTGTACAGATAGAGAAGGATGTGTGGGAGGAGAAGGAAGAGCGAGACGCACGGATAACACATCAAGGCCTATACTAAACATGGAAACATGGGAACATGGACTAGCAGGCAGCAGAAAGCCTGTTGGCTCTTAACTAGGCTGCCTGCGCTCAGTGATTTAATCAATCCGCTTGCCATAGGAGTGGCTTGCAGGGAATGACTAAAGCACTTGTGTACCTACTCTTGGGAACGTTCAGTTCACTCCCGATGCAGCAAAGTGGCGATCAATGCGTTTCTTGAAGGAGTTGATGGTCTCTGCGCTAACCACTTCTGCAGGAAGGCTGTTCCAGTGGCGAACAACTCTATTCGATAAATAACTCCTGCCGATGTCGGTATTGCATCGCTTTGCTTGAAGTGTTTCTCCGTTGTTTCTTGTTCTCAGGTTGGTTTGTAGCGTGAAGAGTTTGGAGTGATCAATGTTGCTGAGCTTGTTCAGGTACTTAAAGACTTGTAACATGTCTCCCCGCAGTCGTCTCTTTTCCAACGTGAAGAGGTTGAGTCGCTCGAGTCGTTCTTCATAGGGCTTCGTCCTCAGTGATGGTATCATCTTCGTGGTGCGGCGCTGTACTCTCTCAAGTAATTCAATGTCTTTCCTGACCAGACCAGAATTGCACGGCGTATTCCAGGTGGGGCCTTACCAGCGAATTATACAAGGATAACATAGCTCCCGGCGTCTTGTATTCGAAGTTCCTCGCTATGAACCCAAGCACTGTATTGGCTTTCTTACAGGCAGAGTTGCAGTGTTTTGTTTGTTTCAAGTCACTGCTGATGGTGACCCCGAGGTCTCTTTCCTCTTGCACAGCATGTAGTGGTTCGCCACCCATGTGGTATGTGTGGTTGCTGTTTCTGGATCCGTCAAGGTAGAAAACAAAATTAACATCCACATAAAAAAAACGACAAAAAAACAAGATATAAGGACAAAGGCAAGATCTATAGAAAAATGTTACCTAATCAAACCCCATGCAGTTCGGTATAACACTTAGAATTATTAAGTTTATCTTTATATTCTAACAACCCATGCAGTGACCTCATGTGAATTTAAACATAAACATCAACATGTAAAGTCCATTAATGTCAAAGGTTTCAATCACATTTCCCAGCAACACTGAATTAATCTCCGCACATTTATTAACTAACGAACGTGAAATCGTTCATGCCGCCCGCCGCCTCGCGCTACTCTAGACTTAAATAAAAAAAAAATCTAATATGATCCACGTCGCAATTTTGTCATGCGTGACATTACTGAATGTCTTGATACCTCTCACGACTAACGCACATTTGTGGAATTTAGTCTTCATCAAGTTTATTTACTTAAAAAACTTAATCCAACGACCATTTACAACAAAAATATATTAAACAGTTACTCGTTATTTCGACATAAAAAACGTTGATTTGGACATCGAAGAAACAGACTATTTTTGTTATGCATTAGTCAGTGGTTTCCAACCTGTGGGGCGCGCCCCCCTAAGGGGGCACGAAGGGCTGCCAGGGGGGGCGCAAGCACTTCATAAAGTAGAAAAATTACTTAGTTACTAAGTAATTTTTCTAAATACAATTATAAATTATTTCAAATGCTACTAAGTAACTAAGGAATTAAACAACTATAAAAGATAAAGAGAGAAACGTGCTGTAAATATAAATATTGTAATCATGCAATGATTACCAGAAACAGTGCTTCGTTCGTATGGTTCCCGTTCGGTTCACGTCTCAGACGCGTCAGTACTCCAGCTTTGGGACTCGGCCGTGTGGCCACGCCCGGCACTCCGCCCGCCGCCACAGTAGTATGAGGGTGCGGTAGTAAGACGGTAGCTCTGTGACCGTTCTGGACGTAACAAGTGCCTCGTAAATAACTGTTAATTGCAAAATTACAAAGCCAAGGAACAGTTTTGAGCGTGTGCGTTTATTTCACAAAAATTTTGAAATATGGAAAAGTATTTGATCACTAAAGGCAAAAGGAAAGAAACTGAAAGTGAACCTCACTCCAGTAAATGTAATGAAAGTAGCAAGCATATGAAAACCAGAAAGTATGACGACAGCTATCTCTCTCTTGGATTTACATCTACGGTTGTTAGTGGAACGGAGAGACCTCAGTGTGTTGTGTTTAAATATTTTGGCCATGGACAGCATGAAACCAAGCAAATTGAAGCGCCACCTTGAAACACAGCACCCTGAACATGTTGGTAAATCTCTGGAATTTTTTAAAAGGAGACTTGATGAATATAATAAACAGAGGCGGGCTTTCACGAAGACATCTACCATAGCTGCAAGTGCTTTGCTTGCTTCTTATAAAGTTTCCTACAGAATTGCAAGATGCAAAAAGCTCACAACATAGCAGAAACCTTGGTATTACCCGCTGCTATTGACATGGTGGAAATAATGCTCGGTGAACAAAGTGCCAACAAGTTACGCAGCATTCCTCTTGCAGATAATACAGTTGGCAGAAGAATTTCAGACATTAGTGATGATTTATGTCATCAGTTGACAGATGCACTTAAATATTCGCATTTTGGGTTGCAAGTAGATGAGGCTACTGATGTAGTGAAAGATGCTCATTTAATAACTTATGTGCGCTATATATCTGCCAATGAAATTAAGGAAGATCTGTTGTTTTGTAAACCTATTGTTGGTAGAGCCACAGCTGTAGAAGTGTTCAACATGATTGACAATTTTTTCAATGAACATGGAATAAGCTGGGAAAATTGTGTTGGACTGTGCACTGACGGAGCCCAGTCAATGGCAGGACGACATGCTGGACTGCAAGCTTTGGTGAGAGAAAAGGCTCCACACGCTTCATGGACGCACTGCATGCTTCATAGACAGGCACTTGCATCAGGCAGTATGAATGAAGAATTGGGTAATTTGCTCAAAGATGTTGTCAGGGTTGTAAATTACATAAAGAACAGTCCATTGAAAGGAAGACTGTTTGCACAGTTATGTAAAGATTTTGGTGCTGAACACACTGTTCTACTGTATTACTGTGAATCACGCTGGCTATCCCGTGGAAAAGTACTCCAGAGAGTGTATGAACTTAGAAATGAAATTGCTACATTCCTTTGTGAAAATAAAAACAAAGATGGAGACTTGTTCACAGATGATTATTTCATAAAAAAACTTGCTTACATGGTTGATATCTTTGAGAAACTTAACCAACTGAATCAGTCTATGCAGGGGCCCCATGTGAATATTTTCACACAGAGTGACAAAATATGTGCATTTATGAAGAAAATTGAGTTATGGAAAAGGAATGTAGAAAATCACAGTTTTGATATGTTTCCAAACTTGCAAGAGTTTCTCAAACATACTAGCGTACTAGGTGGAAATGAATTGTTTGCTTAGCACTTGAACACTCTCCTGGGGAAGTGCTCATTTTACTTCAAAGATGTAGACACAAGTGATTACGAATGGATAAGGAACCCATTTGGTGATAACTCTACAAGCACACTGTCTACAGCTGACCAGGAACAACTTATTGATTTGTCATGTGACGGTTCACTGAAACTTGTGTTTGATGCAGGACCTTTGGAACAATTTTGGTTGCAAGTTAAAGATGAGTACCCTTCCTTGTCAACTAAGGCCATTGACATTTTATTACGTTTTGCGACATCATACTTGTGTGAATCAGGATTTAGTTCAGTTGCTGTTCTCAAAACAAAATACCGTTCTCGCTTAGTAATAGAAAAGGAATTACGGGTCTCAATTTCATCACATTCTCCAAGATTTGAGAAACTCTGCTCAGAGAAGCAAGCGCAACCATCACACTAGTAAAGGTAAGCCTATACATTCAGTCATACATATGAGTACATAATTATGTATTGTATCATTTTTTATCTCTGACTTGTGCCGACTATGACAGTAAATAGCAATATTTAAACCAGAGTGGAGGGGGGGGCGCAGGGAACTTGTTATTTAATGAAGGGGGGCGAGAATTCGAAAAGGTTGGAAACCACTGCCTCACGGCATGTCCTCTTGTGAAGTCGTCTAGTCTGTGTACCTTACACTCCTATGTTTGACCAAGTCTGACCTCGGTACTTAACATCTCATTTTGTGCCCCCATCTAGCCTCTGTACCTATAATCTGTACCTGTGTTATCCCTTATGGCTTATGTACTTCATGTACACTAGTCTAAAGCAGTTATGTAACGATGAAGGCGTAGGGTTCACGAACGCATGGCATCACTTCAGCCAGCACCCAGGTTTGTTTTGGGAGGACGTACTCCACCTGAACGAGGTTGGTTCGGCGCGGCTTGGAAGGCTCCTGAACGAGTCAGTTGAAAGCTTCTCGAAAAGCTATTAAAAAAACTGCAGGCGAGGGCAAGGCAAAGGCAACCCTTGATCAACCGAACCGTAGCGTCGAAAGCGGCTTGCAAGAAACTGTGTAACCAACGACGCCTTCGACAAGCGAACTCATACAACACGACGCGGCCAGCCCAGAAGTCACATTTTCATTTTGTACACAAATGCGCGTAGTCTATTACCCAAAAAGGACGAAATTAGGACGTATATTTCAACTGAGAAACCAGATGTGGTAGCCAATACAGAGACTTGGGCCAACTCTGCACATCTAGTATCTGAACTGTCATTTCCCGGGTACGAAAGCTTCCCAAAAAATCGAATGCACAAGAAAGGAGGAGGAGCAATTTGCTACGTGAAAAGTACGCTCCCTGCCATAAAAATAGACAAACAGGACGCAGAGAATTAGAACTCCGTCTATGTGGAAATAACTGCGAATAATAAGAAACTAACACTTGCGACCGTATACAGGCCTCCAAAACAACAGGCAGAAGACGACACTGCCCTGTACGAAGAGCTTCACTCTTTAACACAAAGTAAAGAAGCAATAATAATTGGGGACTTTAATTGCCCTAACATTGACTGGGGACAATTGACTGGAGATCAAGAGGGTAACAGGCTTGTAGAAATGGTGGAGGATTCGTTCCTCACTCAAGTTGTAACTCAACCGACAAGAGAAAACAATCTGCTGAATCTGGTATTAGTAAGTGACCCCGACCTCATTCGCGACTGTGAAGTTGGTGAAAAAATTAACGGTTGCGATCACCACTTAATCCGTTTCAATATCAACATAAGTCACAAACTCGTAGACAATCTGCAAGCGATGCAGGAGGAAAAGGATCTTGGAGTCACTATCAGCAGTGACCTGAAACACGCGAATCACTGTAAAAAAACATATAACAAAGCCAACACTATGCTCGGGCTCATGGCGAGGAACTTCGAGTGTAAAACACCAGACGTGATGCTATCCTTGAATAATTCCATGGTAAGACCGCACCTCGAGTATGCAGTACAGTTCTGGTCTCCTAATTACAGAAAGGACATTGATTTACTGGAAAGGATTCAACGACGAGCCACGAAAATGATACCAACATTAAGGGCTCAACCGTACGAGGAACGACTCAAGCGACTCAATCTCTTTCCAATGGAGAAAAGACGCCTACGAGGGGATATGATTCAAGTCTTCAAGTACCTGAAAGAATTCAATAACGTCGAATACTCCAATTTCTTTGAATTGCAAACCAACTCAAGAACTAGAAATAACGGTTTAACCATTGTCTTTTTTTTTTTTTTTTTTTTTTTTTTTACAACAAAGGAGGCAGCTCAAGGGCACACACAAAAAAGAAAACAATAATAAAATAAAGCCCGCTACTCGCTGCTCCTAAAAAATAAACAAAAGAGGTGGCCGAAAGAAAGGTCAATTTCGGGAGGAGAGATGTCCTGATACCCTCCTCTTGAAAGAGTTCAAGTCATAGGCTGGAGGAAATAAAGATGAAGGAAGATTTTTCCAGAGTTTACCTGCGTGAGGGATGAAAGAGTGAAGATGCTGGTTAACTCTTGCATAAGGGGTTTGGACAGTAAAGGGATGAGCATGAGTAGAAAGTCGAGTGCAGCGGGGCCGCAGGAGGGGGGAGGCATGCAGTTAGCAAGTTCAGAAGAGCAGTCAGCGTGGAAATATCGATAGCAGATAGAAAGATAGGCAACATTGCGGCGGAATTTAAGAGGTAGATGACTATCAACAGGAGGAGGAGAGCTGATGGGACGAAGAGCCTTAGCCTCCACTCTGTCCAGAAGAGCTGTGTGTGTGGAGCCCCCCCACACATGAGATGCATACTCCATACGAGGGCGGACAATGCCCCTGTATATGGACAGCAACTGTGCAGGGGAGAAGAACTGGCGGAGACGGTACAGAACGCCCAGCCTCGAGGAAGCTGATTTAGTAAGAGATGAGATATGAAGTTTCCAGTTGAGTCTAGTCGATGTAACACAGACATCGGAAGGAGTTTCTTTTCAAACCGAGTCATCCGTCGCTGGAACAATCTTCCTTCAGAAGTAGTAAATGCGAATACTATCAACTCCTTCAAATATAGAATCGACAGTCACTTCGTTGCGTCGGGAGTAAACTGAATATTGAGTTGCTTGCATCTGCTCCTCAATATCGAGGTACTTTCATCTGCTCCTCAATGTCGAGGTGCTTTCATCTGCTCCTCAATATCGAGGTACTCTCATCTACTCCTCAATGTCGAGGTGCTTTCATCTGCTCCCCAGGCCCCAGGCTGTCGATCAGATTAAATCACCAAAGCGGGCAACCTCGTAATGAGCCAATAGGCTTTCTGTTGCCTGCATTTCCATGTTTCCATGTTTCCCTTCCTCCTCCCTCTCCCTCTTCCCCTTCTCTTCCCTTCCCCCTTTCCCCTCACTTTCAATTCCCCTTCTCTCCTCCTCCTCCTCCCCCAATACATGTACCCACTCCTATCCTTCTTCCCTTCCATCCCTTCCTCCCCTTCCTCCACCTAATCCCCCTCCCTTTTCCCCTCCCCTTCCCCTTCCCTTCCCTCTTCCCCTCTCACCTCGCCTCTCATACCCCTCACCCTACTCCCTCTTCCTCCTCCTCCTCCTGTCTCCGTTTTCCCTCCCCCTCCCTACCCCCTCTTCCCCTCCTCCTCTTCCCTTTCCCCTTCCCTTCACTTTTAATTCCCCTTCTCTCCTCCTCCTCCTCCCCCAATCCACCTACCCACTCCTATCCTTCCCCTCACTCTCCTTCCTCCACCTAATCCCCTTCCGTCTCCCCTCCCTCATACCCATTTTCCCTCCCCTCCCTACCCCCTCTTCTCCTTCTCCTCTTCCCTTCCCCCTTCCCCTCACTTTCAATCCCCCTTTTCTACCCCCCTCCCTTCCCCCTCCATCCCCCTCCCTCCCCTTCCTCCACCTAATCCCCTTCCTTCTCCCCTCCCCTTCCCCTTCCCTTTACTCTTCCCCTCTTACCTAGCCTCTCATTCCCCTCCTCCTCCTCCCCCTCCTGTTCCCATTTCAATCATCCTCTTCCTCCGTCAGTCATGTATACAAACGGGCCAGTGTTTAGGTGAGGTGTATAAGTATGTTGATAGATCGATACATACATACATACATTCATATAAAGACATAAATACATACATACATACGTACATTATAAAGACATACATACATACATACATATAAAGACATACAAAAAAGCTATAAACACATTTTTTAACAACAAAGGAGACGGCTCAAGGGCAACAAAGTTTAAAAAAAAAAAATTACAGCTCCCATAAAAGACAAAAGTAAAGAGTATCCAAAAGATAAGTCAATATACATAAATAAATACATAAATAAGATCGATACATACATTCACAAATACATACATACATACATACATACATACATACTACAAGGACAGGAAAATACATACATACATACATACATACACATACTAAGGACAGTAAATTATACACACACATACACACACACATACATATCAGTCAGCGCGCGACCTTCCTTGGGTTCACACGTGACTTTGCCCCGCTGCTGTGTGGTGCCAACTCGCTCTTTCCTCTGTTTTCCTCTGCTTTCGCGGTGTGAGGCGTTCTGTGCTTTTGTGTAACTGCTGCTGTACTGGAGGACTACAAAACCAGGAGGATTACCCTGCCTTCTACTACAGACCGCTAAGTGTTCTGATTTAGTATTTACTTAGTTAGATAGTGATCCACAGTTACTCCTAGGACAAGTGTATTTAGCTTCCCACATCTACACTAAATTCAACATTCTTTCACGCCAACCCAGTGCTACACGGTTTTATATTGCTTTTGTGTTTTTTATATTGCTTTTGTGTTTTCTTCTCCTTCTATTATTAGGATACTTTACTGTGCTGTGATAATAGGACTACGTGAATCAGGCGCGCCAAGCTACGTTAATTTCTAAGTCCACACAAAACACTAGATAATCCACTTTCCGCGCAAACCTAGTGAACACAGTTATTATCTTCTTTACATAAGTGATTTCTCAGTATATTAATATTGGCCTATGTTTTGTCGTGGTGGGTAGAAATAACCGCGCCTTTTTACCCGAGACACACCCTTTTCCCCGGGGAATTGACCTGACTGCGACCTCACAGCAGCTGTGGTTTGTTTTCCTAGATACACATTTTTGACCTGACGACCTCACCGCAGCTGCGTACTTTGTTATCGTCTTAACGCGCCTAATTGTTTCCGTCTTGCCTCGCCCATATCTTCGCCATGACGTCCCTCAAGCGTTGTTCTGGGTGTGGCCTTCGCATGGCCAAGCAGTACTTTCTTTCCAAGGACGTTTGTAGGTTCTGCGTTAAGACTCAGAAGGATGATCAGAGGATCATAGAGTTAGATAACAGGGTTACGACTCTCGCCGCCCAGGTACACTTACTGGTTAGTGCAGCAGCAACAAGCCCCGCCTCCTCCTCCTCCCCTTCCTCTTCCTCTTCTTCCTCGTCCTCCTCCCCTTCCTCTTCCTCTTCTTCCTCGTCCTCCTCCCCTCTAGTATTGTCTTCAACCACACAGCAGCCCCTCCCATCCTCCTCCTCCTCCTCCTCCTCCTCGACCATCTCCGATCTCCCCGCTTCCCACCCCTCCTTCTCCTCTTCTTCCTCCTCCTCCTCCTCCTCCTCCTCCTCCTCGCCTTCCTCCTCCGTCCCCCCTCTCCCCTCTCCCCGCCCACCCTCCTCCTCCTCCTCCTCTCCCTCTTCCTCCTCCTTGTCCTCCGCCTCTTCGCTCGTCCCTCCCTCCCACACCTGTCCTTCACCTTCCCCTTCCCCCTCTTCCTCCTCCCTCTCCTCGTCCGTCCCTCCCTCCCCCACCTCACTCTCCCTTTCACCTACTCCTCCTTCCTCCTCCTCCTCCTCCTCCTCCCCCTCCTCCTCCTCCGCCTCCAATTCCTCGCCTTCCTCTTCCGCCCCCCTCTCCCCTCTTCCCGCCCTCTCCTCCTCCGCCTCCTCCCTCTTTCTCCTCCTTGTTCTCCGCCTCCTCGCTCATCCCTCCCTCCAACACCTGTCCCTTACCTTCCCTTTCCCCTCTTCCTCCTCCCTCTCCTCGTCCATTCCTCCCTCCACCTCACCCTCCCTTTCTCCTTCTTCCTCTTCCTCCTCCTCCTCCCCTTTCCACCTTCCACCTCTTCCACAATTTCTCCTCGTTCTTCACAGCAGGTCCCTCCCCTCCTTCCCGCTCCCCTCCCCTTCACCCTCCTCCTGGCCCCCTTCCGACCGTCGGGTTCTTGTTGTTGGTGATAGTCAGGTTCGTTATGTTGACAGGTATTTTTGCTCCAAGGATAAGAACAGGACGAGGGTGTGTTTCCCAGGGGCAGGGGTGGGCCATATATCAGACAGGATTGAGGCGTGTATGGCAAGCGGGGATCGAACCCCATTGTCTTTCTCAGCTGTGGCGGAAACGACGTTTCTCGTGTGCCAAGCGAGGACCTTCTCAGGCGTTTTAGAGAATTGTTAGGCAGGATACGTGACGCTGGTGGGTCACCAGTAGTGTGTGGCGTCCTGCCAAGGAGGGGCGTTGGCGATGGATGGCTGTCCAGGGCGATAGCAGTGAACAGCAGACTTGCTGAGCACTGCGAGCGCAATGGGTGGCTGTTCGTCGACAATTGGGACCTCTTCTTTGGCAACGACGCCCTCTACGCCCGTGACGGGATACACTTGACGTTCAAGGGTGTTGAGGCTCTCTCAGACTCCCTTGAGCGAGCACTTGGTACCCTGAGGGATTTTTTAGTATAGGCGAGGGGGGGAGGAGTAATGGGAGCAATGGGAGGAGTAATGGGAGGGGACATCTAGCTCATAATATAACCAGGCAGCTTAGAAGTAATTCTAGAAGAGTAACAGAGGACGGGCTAAGAATCTTCTATACTAACAGCATGTGGTGCCCCGAGGGCTGCGACACCACTCGTGTCATCATCATCTTCACCGGCAATATTTTCCGATGACAACAGCGGTATCGACCGCTAAAACACAACACGGACTCCAACACATGATTGTCCCCACTGTTCATTTACCAACCTATACACAATTGTAATTGCCCATTAACGCACCCGCTTATCTCTCTAAGCCAAAACACAATCACCGCGGCCTAAAAACACGATCAGCCGCGGAACAAAATGTTATGAAAACAAAGCTGCGTCACCGCGTGAATTAAGCATGTCGGTTAGGTAGATTATTGTATGAGCTCGGTGTGAGTTTGATGTATGACTCACACGCCTGACGTATTACCCTCGCGATATCTGCCTATATAAGAAGCATTTTCTCCAGGCTTGACCTCAGATTAACCAGCACTCTGTTCGTGGCTGGACACTCAGTTGTCCTTCCCTAGACAACATGGGTAGAACATTCATCGTTGCTACTGTGTGTATGGTGTGAAGAATTACCATAGAGGAAAGCGTATCTAACATATCTATTGTGTTCTATTATCTTAGTTTTACTTAGGATTATATTTCTATGATACTTTATTGTGTGAGTTTTTACTCAATATTATACCAGTGTTAACGTCAGTAACCAATAGTGAAAGAAAACCTGAAGACTCATTGAGTCTAGTAAGCCAGTCGCTGGTTTAAACAATATTTTTACCCTCTGTAATATTAAGTAGTATTAAGGTAGAATAAAATACATATAAGAAAGGCGACACCGTTTCATCACCCCATTTACGAACTCCTTTAAATACTCCTAAAGTACCAGAATTTTAAGTCAAGTGTCACTAATACAAACAGTGTGTCGTCTCCCCTGTGTGACCCGGATTACGGGTTACAACATTGGTGTCAGGTGTGGGGTGGTGAAACTTGTGGTGAAACATGTGGTGAAACATGTGGTGAAACTTGTGGTGAAACTTGTGGTGAAACTTGCGATTTATATTGGTTTATATTGGTATTGTACTGGTGTATGTCCACATCCGAAAGCGAGGGAGAAGACACTTATTCTTGGAATTACGGGAATAAGACTTTAGAGTTAAAAATGCCAGACGAAGGCAAGAACCCTCCCCAAAAGAAGATGGAAAATCGATCACCCTTGCCCAGGATGATCTTGTCACGCTACTTAGCCGTCATACCTTGAATGATTTTAGTAGAGTGCAGGGACTCTTATATTTTTGTGGTGGAGAAGAAAAAAGTAGCAAAGCACCAAACCTCCCATGCCATAAGCTAGCAAAGAAATGGATAGAGGATATTGAAAGCCGGACACAGGCAAATTGGGACACTACCGGAAAGATTGAGTTAGCCAAACAATATGCCCTGGGAGCAGCGCGCGATCATCTCCTCGGTTGTATCACTAGATGTGGACAGGATTGGGAAAAAGTAAAGGAAGACTTCCTACGTGTGTTTCCCACAGTAAGGACCTTTCGGTCCTCCAGAAAGAATTGGGAGAGGCAAAACGGCGGACAGGAGAAAACATCCGCACCTTCCTCATCCGCCTGGAGACATTGAGAGACGAGTTGATCGCTCTCAAGCCTGACAATGCCAGTTTGCTAAATGAGATAACCGCTTTACGGCTCAGAGAGGCTTTCCTCCGGCCCTCTTACTCATCCTAACGGAGGAAGAAAGGGGACCCACAGAAGGTATTAAAGAAAGGGTATGAGTATATTAAAGCTTATCCAGAGTCGAAGCTATCCGATGCCGATATCGCCAAAGAAATAAAAGTGCTGAACGTCGGTTCATCCCAGGCATCCGGACCCAAACATGTCTCACAAGCCCGTCCTCCACGCCCTCCAGGCCAGTCACGTTACCCGATACCCCAAAGGGGAGGACGGCACGCCGCGCCACCTACACGCCCATATGGGAACGCGCCCACGCCACCTACATGTTATGCTTGTGGGTATGTAGGACACATGGCTCGCGATTGCACATATGGAAGGCAGTATAGGGGTGCCTACCACCCACCAACGGGCTCTCGGTACCCTCAGTACCAGCCCACTCGAAACAGGCGTCAGCCTGTCTCGCTGCGCTGCCTGGCGCCCGGAGTACAGCCGGTCCCTCACCCCGTAGCTCCTGGGTTAACCCTGACCACGAGAAGAACAAAAACACGACCCCAGAGTAGCTGCGGCAGTCCACGGCCCTACCAACGCCCTCACGTTGAGATTGTGCGTAGGCGCTAATGCACAAAAGGAGATGGTTTACGCAATGCTAGACACAGGAGCAGGAGCGTCCCTAATAGAAGAAGATTTATTTAGGAAGGTAGGCGGGAAGATGATAGTTACAGAACCTCTCTCCATACAAGGTGTAGATCGGACTCCAATCCCTAATAAAGGAATAGCCGAAGTAGTAGTAGACTTTGGGCACGGAGAAATTATAGAAAAGTTTGTAGTAATATCACAAGGTATAGTGTTACCAACAGCAGTTTTGTTGGGCCTAGAATTTATGTGGAGACAAAATGTGGTAGCTGCACCGCTGGACACACCTGGGCAGTTTAGTGTAATGGTGGGCGCCTACCCAGTGGAAGTTCATTCCTGGCTGCGGACGATATGAGCCCGTACCCAGAAGATCATAAACCTACTTTAGACGAGATGGAGGAAGTACCAGTGAAAGCATACGCTATTAACGTGGCGTCCTTGCTCCCAGGCACGGCAGGGTATGTCACTCTGGAGGCAGAGATTGGCAGAGCCCAGCAAGCCTTATTTCTCCCAAGGTCCAATGATATCCCTTCTTCATTTTTATTTCCCGGGTTAGTAACCTTAACTCCTAACGTCAAACAAACCAAAGGTAAATTCATCATTCCCTATGCTAACCCAACTGAAGAAACTATTGAGATGCCAACAGGTGAAGTGATGGGACACATTTATTCTTGTCACTCAGAATACTATCAATCATCGACTAATGAATGTGTAGCGGCTGTCACAAAAACAGCTACAAAGCCGCCTGTCACCCAGTCAAGTAAGCAGATGGTACTCGATAAGCTGATAGACGAGCTATTTTTACCCTCACAACGGGAAAATTGCTGTCTGAAGGGCCTAACCCGCAAGTATCCTGATGTGTTTGCTCTAAAACACGAGCCACTCACTATTACCCCTATTATGTTCACACTTTAAGGCTAAAAATGACAAGCCTATATATAAAAGCCATACCCAATACCAGTAAAATATCATAAAGAAATAGAGATTCAGCTCAAGGACCTTGAGGCCCAGGGTATTATACGCCCTAGTGCGTCACCCTACAGCGCACCTCTAGTCCCTGTTGCTAAAAGGATGGTGGAGTCAGACTTTGTCTCGACTTCCGCGCTCTGAACGATGAATTGATTGATGACAAACATCCACTCCCTAACATTAACCTCATTTTGCAACAGTTAGGGGAAAGTAAAGTATTCACCTCCCTTGATTTGCGCCAGGGCTACCACCAAGTCCCATTGGCAGAGGAATCTAAACACTTGACAGCCTTCACGACACCTTATGGCCTCTATGAATTCACTACAGTCCCCTTTGGATTAAAAACAGCACCTGCAGCCTATCAACGGATCATGAATCAAGTTCTCATAGGTCTGACAGGAAGAATTGTACATGTATACCTTGATGATTTGATAGTACAAGGGAAAGACATGGACCATCACCTAAAGAACCTCCATGCCGTCTTGGACAGACTGCAGAAGGCTCACCTGTCCTTAAGACTAGATAAGTGTTCCTTTTCAAAGAGCAAGTAGATTATCTGGGTCACATTGTTAGTGCTTCTGGCTTGAAGCCTCAGCCCTCAAAGGTACAGGCGGTGCAACAACTCACTCCTCCGAAAACAGTCAAAGAACTTCAAGGTTTCCTGGGATTGGTTAACTTTTATAGGAAATTCATTAAAGACTTTGCCAAGATAGCATCCCCACTTAATAATTTACTCAAAGGGAGGAAAGTAACCAAGAATGATAAGACACATCTGGAGTGGAATGAAGAGGCATTGCATGCATTTAGCACACTAAAGAACAGTCTAACGACTGACATTGTTTTAGCCTTTCCGGATTTCCGGAAGCCCTTCAATCTCACCACAGATGCGTCAGATAAGGCAATAGGTGGTGTGTTGCAACAAAAGGATGAAAATGGTAATTTACGTCCCATAGCATATTTTAGTAGAACCCTGAATGGAGCAGAACGTAACTACTCAGCGGTAGAGAGAAGCTTTAGCAGTCATCTATGGCCTCAGTACTAACCGACCCCTTATCTTGGGTTATAGGATACACATCCTGTCGGACCATAGACCACTGACTTGGCTGTTAAAAAGCACAGTGCCTAGCCGCAGGATGGCACGCTGGCAGACACTTCTAGGAGAATTTGACTTTAGTATTGATTATCTCCCAGGCTCCAGCAACATGGTAGCAGATTTTTGTCAAGGATTAGGAATCAGGAGAGTGACGTGATAGAAGGCGAATTGGATGCTCGAATTATGTCTGTCACCCTTACGGGTGGACAGGATACGTCTGTCGCCTCTCCGGAGGGACATGACAAACAGGATAAGTTTCTCCATTGGAGTCTTGCTGGACTCATGGAGCACCAGGATCGCGATCCTGAACTGAGAGAATTGAAGCATGCTTTTGAACAAACCACCGGTGGTAACGTACATGAGAGAGATGAGAGAAAGGTTGCAGAGAGGAGCAATGTAACGTTAAATGCAGCTAAGAGGCACTTCAAAACTGCCTCTTAGTGAAGTGTGTGTGAGAACGGCATTCTCTACCGCGATGTTTGCGATGAATACAACAAGCAGAAAAGACTGGTTATCGTTCCACCAAGCTACATTCCTAACGCGTTAGCTTTGGCGCATTCCATGCTACCTGCAGGGCATGGAGGCACTAAGGTTACGTTGGCACGCTGTCGCAAGTTTGCGTACTGGCCGGGAATGAAGGCGGACGTGGAGCAATATGTCAGATCTTGTCCTGTCTGTTGTCGGTTTAAGAAGAGGATCCCCGCCAGCTCCACTTATGAGGTATCCAGAGGTTGGCCAACCGTTTGACAGAGTCCATATGGATATTGTCGGACCTTTGTCTGTTTCAGACGAAGGCTATAGGTATGTACTGACAGTGATAGACGTCCTGTCACGCTTCTTGGTAGCAACCCCCCTTCGTACGAAGGCAGCCAAGGAAGTGGCAGCTGCGTTCTACAAGAACGTAGTCTGTGTACACAGCATCCCGCCGATTCTAGTCACGGATCAAGGAAAGGAGTTCGTCAACACTCTCTTACGAGAGTTGACTCAGTTGTTACAGATTGATCATCTAGGACAACTCCTTATCACCCGTCTGCAAACGGTGTGATAGAAAGGCCTAATGGCACCTTAATAAATATCTTGAGAACTTTGTGCGAGGACAATCGCGGTATCTGGGACCAAATGCTTCCGGTTGCAACACACGCCTACAACACTGCCTACCATCGTGTTCTGAAAGATTCACCATTTTCTTGCTTTTCTCTCAGGACCCAAATGTTCCTTTTGAAGTGCTTGAGAATAAACTCCAACCTTGTTATGATGTTGACAGCTATAAAGCATTTACTTCTAGTGTCGCGCAGCACCTATAAACTATGTCAGACCAATATAGATATAGGATGGCAGGAGTCAGAAAGAATGTTTAGGAAATCCAAACCCAAACAGGTGGTAGTAGGAGATCAGGTCTACTTAAGGCATGTATGTACAAAGGGCGAACCAAAGAAGCTCCAGCCCTTGTTCAATGGACCTTTAGGGTGCTAGAAAAATAAGCCCTGTAGTCTTACGACTGCGTCATGTTAGAGGTGGTAAGATCAAGACAGTTCACACAAATAATGTTCAGGTCGTTCACGAGGACTCTCTTGGCTTCCATGACTCTCCTAATGTCAGGCGTGCATACCCTCTCCCTGATCAAGTAGTAGAAGTGGACCCACTCCCCATGACTTATTCCCCGAGGGCCGCTGCCATTGTCCTTTCCAGCTCCTTCCGAGCTCTCCTCACCGGCTCCTGTCTCCTCAGATGCTTCAGAGGTCCCCTCATTGGTTCCCTCAGCTCCTTCAGAGCCCTGTGTCAGTCGCTCATTACGATCCAATACGGTACCCCTTCTCTCCCCAATGTGATGGACCGCCCTCTTGAGTATCGCCAACGACCAACGAACTGATGCCCCTATAATTACAGATCCTGGGTGTTGCCCTCTCCTTGTCTTCCTTGATCCCTCCAGGAGCAACCCATTCGTCCGGCCTCGTCTTCTCCCCAGTCTTTAAGATGCTGTTGACAGGACGGTACTATGTTGTCCCCGTCGTCATCAAGACGGACGACATCCAACGTCCTCTCATCAACGTGGCAAATCTAACAGCGGAAGTTTCATGGTCGATTGAACATATGAATCAATCGTTCCCCACTGTTGGTCTGCTCAGGCGCACTCTAGACTCTTTTCACATTGAGTTTGAGAAGTTATTCAAAGATCTTAACAGCTTTCTGTCGGCTATGAGTGGTAGAGATGGAAGCCCGTTTCGGACTCGCCAGAAGCGAGCCGTGGATTTCCTTGGCTCGGTAGCAAACCTCCTTTTCGGTACGGCCACTCAGGCCCAAATGGATGTGATACACGGAAGCTCTCCCAGCTCTACACTCTGTCCACAGAAGAGACGTCAACTTAACCTCCATCAGGAAGTCCTCAACGCCACAGTTCGGGACCTCCGTCATATTCATTCTGCCATCTCCGTCTAGAGTCCGCCTCGGCTTTGGCCTCAGCTATTATCCGTCAGTTCTCACTAAAAACCTTACAAATCGAAGGAAATGCGTATTTTGGAGACTATCCTTCTCATTCAGTTGGCACTTAGTGACCTAAATCATGATACTCTGAATCTCAAGCTTGGCCTTCAGCAGCTGTCCCAAACGCAGGTTTTCTCCTCCTTCCAAATGATGTACTATTTCGTGTGCTCAGCAATGCGTCACTCCATTACCCAGGCTTACTTTTCCCTGCAGCACATGAATATTTAGCATTGTATAGAGATGTCTCTAGGGTTATTTCTAAGGTACGCTTTCCTCAGGAACCCTTCACTTCTACTTACAAATCCCCATGAAAGGGATCCCTCTGACGTGTTCGATGTGTTTAAAATGGACGCGTTGCCTTTTCATCTTGATGGCACGCCATATTTTCTGCACACCGACACGCTTTCCACTACCTTGCGGTTTCTGAAGACCGCACTCACTATATGCTCTTAGACTCCTTGGACCGCTGTACTAAACACCACCTGCTCTATGTATGTCCCCTGTCGCCCCTGTCTACTCGACTTCTGTCCAGCGCTGCGAGATCGCTCTCTTTCTCGATCGCCCAGACGCCCTCTCGCTGTGTTCTAAGTCTCTCCTCAGAGTCTTCCCCCGGTCTTCATCCGTCTCCTGCGGGCTGGGTCTTCGCTACCGATACTCCCCAGATGGTCACCATGGTCTGCCCGGAAAGCCCGGACTCCAAATACAAGCAGACAATCAACGCGAAGGGTCTCCTCAGCCTAGGAATGTGCTGTCGTGCCCACTCCGACGCCTTCAGCCTCCCTGCCTCTTATAATATGGACGGTTACGCCCCGCTTAAGGTTCATCGCGCACCCTACCAAATCGGACGTGACGTTGTATCAACGATCTTGTCCAAGACTCACCCTTGGCCCCTTCCCTCCCGCCGCCGTCGCCCGGGTCGTCTCTGGCCCCCCCGCTGGACCTCCCTCCAGCACTTCACGCGCTCCAGGAATCCGTCTCTCCGGTCCCCGCCTTCGACCCCTTCCTCCCTTGGTGGGGGTGGCTGCTCCTCCTCGGCGTCGTCTTCGTCGCCGGTGGGGTCTTCTTCTGTCTCTTCAGGTCCCGTCTCTCGGGCCTCCTCCCCCACGATCCCGCCATCCCCGTCTTGGCCCTCCATGGTCGTCCGCCGGGCGGACCGCTTCGTGCCACGAGGACGTGGCGTGGTTTTAACGGGGGGGGTATGTGGTGCCCCGAGGGCTGCGACACCACTCGTGTCATCATCATCTTCACCGGCAATATTTTCCGATGACAACAGCGGTATCGACCGCTAAACCACAACACGGACTCCAACACATGATTGTCCCCACTGTTCATTTACCAACCTATACACAATTGTAATTGCCCATTAACGCACCCGCTTATCTCTCTAAGCCAAAACACAATCACCGCGGCCTAAACACGATCAGCCGCGGAACAAAATGTTATGAAAACAAAGCTGCGTCACCGCGTGAATTAAGCATGTCGGTTAGGTAGATTATTGTATGAGCTCGGTGTGAGTTTGATGTATGACTCACACGCCTGACGTATTACCCTCGCGATATCTGCCTATATAAGAAGCATTTTCTCCAGGCTTGACCTCAGATTAACCAGCACTCTGTTCGTGGCTGGACACTCAGTTGTCCTTCCCTAGACAACATGGGTAGAACATTCATCGTTGCTACTGTGAGTATGGAGTGAAGAATTACCATAGAGGAAAGCGTATCTAACATATCTATTGTGTTCTATTATCTTAGTTTTACTTAGGATTATATTTCTATGATACTTTATTGTGTGAGTTTTTACTCAATATTATACCAGTGTTAACGTCAGTAACCAATAGTGAAAGAAAACCTGAAGACTCATTGAGTCTAGTAAGCCAGTCGCTGGTTTAAACAATATTTTTACCCTCTGTAATATTAAGTAGTATTAAGGTAGAATAAAATACATATAAGAAAGGCGACACCGTTTCATCACCCCATTTACGAACTCCTTTAAATACTCCTAAAGTACCAGAATTTTAAGTCAAGTGTCACTAATACAAACAGTGTGTCGTCTCCCCTGTGTGACCCGGATTACGGGTTACAACAAGCAGGAGCCTCAGAAGCAAGATAGACTTACTAAGGGGTGAAGCTTGTTCAGAAAATTTTGACATAATAGCGATCACTGAGACATGGATAGACACTGCTAATAGAAATTTTAGATCAGAATTTGAAATAACGGGTTATCAGATGTTTCACAAAGACAGAAGGGGCAGAAAGGGAGGTGGAGTTGCGCTATATGTTAAAGACTCACTTAAATGTTTAGTTAACAACTCAGTCAAAACTAACATGGATTCAGAATCAGTTTGGGTGGACGTTTACAAAGGGAAAGAAAAACTAACTCTAGGAGTTATATACAGGCCACCCAACCTTAACAGGCAGGACACGAGTATATTACTACAGGAGATTGGCAGGGCGAGTATGAGTAGAAATGTCTGCGTAATGTAGGACTTTAATTATAGGAATATAGACTGGGAAGATCTAGTGGGTGACCTGGAAGCCGAGGACTTTCTTGAAGTTATACAAGATAATTTCCTTAAGCAGGTAGTTACTGAGCCTACCATAGGAGATAACATATTAGACTTAGTCCTAACCAATAATGGGAACTTGCTACGTGAATTGGAGGTGGGCGGAGAGTTAGGAAATAGTGATCACAGAACGGTTCGTTTTAGGTTAGACTGGGCGGTAACCCGCGATCCAAACCCAGTGTTAGTGCCAGATTTTAGAAGAGCAAACTACGAGGGGCTTCGAAGACATCTTGAAGGGGTAAACTGGGATAATTTAGGGATTCATGAGGGCCAGAACTGCGGATTGGAGAGTCAGGAGAACCAGGTAGAAATGCCTTACAATAATTTAGTTAGAGTAATAGTAGAGGGGCAAGAGCAGCATATACCACAGCGAACACTTAGAAAAGAAAACAATGATCCTAAGTGGATGACTCGTGGACTAAAACACGAGATTGGGTTAAAGAAGGGAATTTATCAGAAAATAAAGAATGGGGAAACACATCTCAGGGGCCGGTACGTCGAACTATCTAGATTAGTTAAGAAAAACACCAGGATAGCAAAAAAGAACTATGAGATCAAAGTAGCAAATGAGGCGAAAAGTAATCCTAAGGGCTTCTTTCAGATGTATAGAACAAAAACTCGGGAGAAAATTGGACCGCTGAAATCAAACACAGGGGAGCTAGTAGAAAATTACGGAAATATGAGCACATTGTTGAACGACTACTTCCTTTCAGTATTCACACAGGAGGATCGAACGACTATACCGGAAAGAGTTCAGGTGTACGAGGGCGGGGATGGCGATAAATTGAGGGATATAATCATTACCAGGCAAGTAGTTCAGGATGAGATAGATAAGCTTAAGAAGAACAAGTCGCCAGGTCCTGACGGGATATTTCCGAGGGTATTAAAGGAGCTAGGTGATATAATCAGTGACCCACTAACCGACATCTTTAAGATGTCGGTAAATACTGGCTATTTGCCGAGCCTATGGAAAGTAGCTAATGTGACGCCGATTTTTAAAAATGGGGACAGTTCAGTTGCTTCAAACAATCGCCCAATTAGCTTAACATCGGTTATAGGGAAGATGCTGGAGTCCATAATAGCCAGGAACATTCTGGAGCATTTAGAGAAACATAGCTTAATTCACGACTCGCAGCATGGGTTCACAAAAGGTAGGTCATGCCTCACCAATCTCTTGTCCTTCTACAATAAAGTATTTGAGGCGGTTGACAGAGATGAAAATTATGATGTAATCTATCTTGATTTTGGTAAAGCGTTTGACAAAGTTCCTCACCAACGACTGTTGCTTAAATTACAGGCTCACGGAGTAGAGGGTAAAGTTTTGAATTGGGTCAAGGCGTGGCTTAGCAATAGGAAGCAAAGAGTGCAAATCAATGGTAAAAGATCTGACTGGGGATGTGTTACGAGTGGGGTCCCACAAGGTTCGGTATTAGGTCCACTTTTGTTTATTATTTATATCAATGACTTAGACACAGGAATTAGTAGTGATGTTAGTAAATTTGCAGATGATACCAAGATCGGTAGAGTAATTGAGTCGGATCAGGACGCTAGTATTCTCCAAGGTGAACTCAACAGATTATATGACTGGGCGGATAAATGGCAGATGGAGTTCAATGTAGGGAAGTGCAGTATTCTGAGTGTAGGTAGGAACAACCCCTCACATAACTATTGCTTAAATGACACTCTCATAAGTAGGTCTGGGTGCGAGAGGAGTTTAGGGGTCTTAGTGAGCTCTGATCTCCGTCCAAGGGCACAATGCATTCAAGCTAGAAATCGAGCTAATAGGGTACTGGGATTTATTTCAAGGAGCGTAAGCAACAGAAGCCCCGAAGTCTTCCTCAAACTATATTTAGCATTAGTTAGACCTCACCTTGACTATGCGGTTCAGTTCTGGTCACCCTACTACAGAATGGATATCAAAATGTTAGAATCGGTGCAGAGGAGGATGACTAAGATGATTCAGGGGTTGAGAAACTTGCCATACGAGGAAAGACTCAAACAGTTAAACTTGCATTCTCTAGAAAGGCGAAGGGTGCGTGGAGACATGATCGAGGTTTATAAATGGATGAAGGGCTTTAATAAGGGAGACATTCATAAGGTTTTGTTGGTAAGAGAACCGGGTAGGACACGAAGTAACGGGTTTAAACTGGATAAATTCAGATTCAACAGGGACATAGGCAAAAATTGGTTTACTAATAGGGTGGTGGATGAGTGGAATAGGCTTAGCAGTCATGTGGTGAGTGCCAATACAATTGTCACATTCAAAAATAGACTAGATAAATTCATGGACAGCGATATTAGGTGGGGTTAGATACACGGGAGCTTAGGGTCAAAGGAGCTGCCTCGTACAGGCCTACCGGCCTCTTGCAGACTCCTGCGTTCTTATGTTCTTATGTTCTTATATATACATATACATAGATTCAGTAGTATCGGATCCGTCTCCTCAAAGGTTCACTTCGCAGATACTGTACGGCTTGTGAAGAGATGACGGAGGGGCAGAGATAAGGGATGACTAACGAGGAGGAGGAGGAGGAGGAGGAGGAGATCAAGAAGTAGAAGAAGAAGAAGAAGAAGAAGAAGTAGAAGAAGAAGAAGAAGAAGAAGACGTAGAAGGAAAAGAAGAAGAAGTAGAAGAAGTAGAAGAAGAAGAAGTAGTAGAAGTAGTAGTAGAAGAAGTAGATGAAGAAGTAGAAGAAAAAGAAGAAGAAGAAGAAGAAGAAGACGAAGAAGAAAAAGAAGTAGAAGAAGAAGAAAAAGAAGTAGCAGAAGAAGAAGAAGAAGAAGAAGAAGAAGGAAGAGGAGGAGGAGGAGGAGGAGGAGAAATATATATATTAAGAAAGAGAAGATAATTAATGGGAAAGAAGACGAGATCAGGTCAGCAACACACACACACACACACACACACACACACACACACACACAGACACACACACACACACACACACGCACACACATGGAAATGAAAAAAAAATGGGTCTAAATTGAATGATACTTGAGAACGTGGATTTAAGAGCTTGTTAAGTGCTACGTGTGTGTGTGTGTGTGTTACTGACCTGATCTCGTCTTCTTTCCCATCAATTCTCATCTCTTTCTTAATATATATCTTTCTCCCCCTCCTCCTCGTTCTTCTTTCTTCTTCTTCTTTTTCTTCTTCCTCTTCTTCTTTTTTTCTTCTTCGTCTCCTTTCTCATCAATTTTCTTCTCTTTCTTAATATATATCTTTCACCTCCTCCTCCTCCTCTTCCTTCTCATACTTCTTCTTCTTCTTCTTCTTTTTCTTCTTCGTCTCCTTTCTCATTAATTTTCTTCTTTTTCTTAATATATATATTTCTCCTCCTCCTCCTCCTCTTCCTTCTTTTTCTTCTTCTTCTTCTTCTTTTTCTTCTTCTTCTTCTTCTCCTCTTCCTTCCTTCTTATTGTTCTTCATATCGCATTCTTGTTCTTCATCATCGTTATCATCGGCATCACCATTTTGTAATGTTCTAACGTACAAATACATTCAGGCTAAGAATCGAGCGAACAGAGTATTTGGTTTCATCTTGAGAAGCGTAAGCAATAGGAGCGCTGAGGTCATTCTCAAACTTTACATAGCATAAGTTAGACCTCATCTCGATTATGCGGCTCAGTTCTGGTCCCCCTACTATAGAATGGATATCAAGATGTTAGAATCTGTATAAAGAAGGATGACAAAAACGATTCAAGGGGTGAGAAACTTGCCTTATGAAGACAGGCTGAAGCATTTAAATATACACTCTCTAGAAAGGCGAAGCTTGGAAGGAGACCTAATCGAAGTCTATAAATGAATGCAGGGCTTTAATAAAGGGGATGTCAATAGGGTTTTGATTATAAAAGAGCCAGGCAGAACACGTTTACCAATGGTTTTAGGTAAGATAAATTCAGATTCAACTAAGACATAGGCAAGAACTGGTACACTAACAGAGTCGTGAATGAGTGAAACAGGCTTGGAGCCATGTTGTGGGTGCCAATACCATAGATACATTCAAGAAGAGGTTAAATAAAGCCATGGATGGTGAGGTAAGGTAGGGTTAGGATTACATGAGATGCCTTGTATAGACCCACCGGTCTCTTGCAGACCCCTTACGTTCTTATGTTCTATAAAGCAAACACGACCCATTATAGAGCAAGCAAATAAGGTCAATAACAAGGGAAAGCCTAACACAATGAGCGCGCGCACACACACACACACACACACACACACACACACACACACACACACACACGTTATGCTTTATAATTCATACGAGCCAAATTTGTGGCTTTACCGTTTAGCAGCGACGGGCCAAATTTGTGTCATGATTTAACCTCCCCCAAATAGATGATACATAAACTGATCACAAATGCTTTGATATATATTATGAAATCGTTTGTGTGAGGGTGATTTTTTCTCATCTTTTTGTCGCTTTGAGGGACTTAAGAAACATGATCCACGCTGCTACCGGGTTATATATAAGTAATTATTTCAGATATATATTTATACGTCATCTACCCTTTGCAACATTAACTACCCAACATTCTGTTTATGATTGTACGGGATCAAAAATAATAATAAAAAAAAAAAAATCGCTCTTTATTATATATTTTTATATGCAGACAATAGTAAAATCACAGCAAAAAATATAAATAAATAATAAAACAGCACCAGCACATAATACAAGCCATTAATATGTCACTAACTAACAATACACTACTTAACTAACAAACCATGCGCCGACACCTTTTGTTAAGAGGGATGAAACTAATTGTTCGGCAGAGGAAAATAAAAATGAAATGGTATACAGTAAGGAAATAAAGGGATAATAAGAGCGACGCAAATTTGCCACTTATAAGAAGATAGTTTTTGCTAGGATGAAAAATTGTAGTTTTGTACGAGGAAGTAAAAACAAAAAAAGGGATAATGAGGAGAAAAAGTGATAAAGTCCCAACACGCACACATACACAAGAAAATAGTTTTTGCTTGGATAAAAAAATTATAGTTTGATAATGGGAAACAAAACGATCAAGGCATGTAATAATGAATAAAAAGGGCAAGACACACAAATACACACGCGCAGTTTCGCCAACAATGCTAAACCATGCGTCGATAGCTAGGTTATATAGGATGAGAATAATTGTTCGGTAGAGTAAAACAAACTGGCAAAAATGGTGAAATAAACGGAAAAAATAGCCCGTCCATATAGAGAAACTGAAGAATAAACGTCGGAATAAAATATAAAACACATCAAGCATAGGCTACTGACAGCAATCTCTACTCTGTTCCCTCCTACTATCTCTATCCTAAATTTCAATTTAAAGATGGATATTGCGCCAACGTGCGCAACGACATCACTTGCTCTCGTGCCCACGACCTTGACTCTTCAGAATTTTTCACCATGTGGCTAAGACTTCATTGTCATTCTACTACTAAATACATCTGTGCTCTTTATATCTCCTCTAACTCTACTAACTATGAAATTTGACTACTTGAACTCTAAAGTGGAGCACATCTTGTTCCACTCAACCGTCGCTGAAATCTCCACCTTGGGAGATTTTAATGTTCACCACCAGCTTTGGCTTTCATCCTCTTTCACTGACCAACCTGGTGATCAAGCCTACAACTTTGCTCTCCTCAGTGACCTAGAGCAGTTGGTTCAACACCCTACACGTATTCCCGACCGTCTTGGAGGCCGGCCCAACATACTAGATCTCTTCCTTACCTATAACCCTTCTGCTTACTCTGTCAAACTGTTATCTCCGTTGGGCTCCTCAGTAGATGTGTTTTGGCCTGAATCGAAGCAAGACACAGCCGCAGCAGCCTCAGTCGCAGCAGCTTGCATGTGCACTTTTTTTTTTTTATGTTACATAGTATGTTGAAAGTAAGATGACAAGCATAAAGCATTGTGTGTTTCAAATATTACATCATGCTTGCGTAAGGTAAAACACACACACACACACACACACACACACACACACACACACACACACACACACACACACACACGTGGCAGGTGAAAGGCTTAATGTTCGATGTCCTCCAGAAATGATCTCGATTTCTCTTTCGCAGGTGAAAGCTATAGTTGCTATAAATATGGGTTCTACCTTTTTTTTTTTTTTTTGTAATTATGTTACATAGTATGATGATTTTTTTTTCACAAACACGCACGCACACACACACACACACACACACACACACACACACACACACACACACACACACACATACACACACATAAGAACATAAGAACATAAGAACACAGGAGTCTACAAGAGGCCGGTAGGCCTCTACGAGGCAGCTCCTTTGACCCTAAGCTCCCGTGTATCTAACACCACCTAATGTCGCTGTCCATGAATTTATCTAGTCTATTTTTGAATGTGACAATTGTATTGGCACTCACCACATGACTGCTAAGCCTATTCCACTCATCCACCACCCTGTTAGTAAACCAATTTCTGCCTATGTTCCTGTTGAATCTGAATTTATCCAGTTTAAACCCATTACATCGTGTCCTACCCGGTTCTCTTACCAACAAAACCTTATGAATGTCTCCGTTATTAAGGCCCTTCATCCATTTATAAACCTCGATCATGTCTCCACGCACCCTCCGCCTTTCTAGAGAATGCAAGTTTAACTGTTTGAGTCTTTCCTCGTATGGCAAGTTTCTCAACCCCTGAATCATTTTAGTCATCCTCCTCTGCACCGATTCTAACATTTTGATATCCATTCTATAGTAAGGTGACCAGAACTGAACCGTTTAGTCAAGATGAGGTCTAACTAATGCTAAATATAGTTTGAGGAAGACTTCGGGGCTTCTGTTGCTTACGCTCCTTGAAATAAATCCCAGTACCCTATTAGCTCGATTTCTAGCTTGAATGCATTGTGCCCTTGGACGGAGATCAGAGCTCACTAAGACCTCTAAATCCCTCTCGCACCCAGACCTGCTTAAGAGAGTGTCATTTAAGCAATAGTTATGTGAGGGGTTGTTCCTACCTACACTCAGAATACTGCACTTCCCTACATTGAACTCCATCTGCCATTTATCCGCCCAGTCATACAATCTGTTGAGTTCACCTTGGAGAATACTAGCGTCCTGATCCGACTCAATTACTCTACCGATCTTGGAATCATCTACAAATTTACTAACATTACTACTAATTCCTGTATCTAAGTCATTGATATAAATAATAAACAAAAGTGGACCTAATACTGAACCTTGTGGGACCCCACTCGTAACACATCCCCAGTCAGATCTTTTACCATTGATTTGCACTCTTTGCTTCCTATTGCTAAGCCACGCCTTGACCCAGCTCAAAACTTTACCCTTTACTCCGTGAGCCTGTAATTTAAGCAACAGTCGTTGGTGAGGAACTTTGTCAAACGCTTTGCTAAAATCAAGATAGATTACATCATAATTTTCATCTCTGTCAATCACCTGAAATACTTTATTTTAGAAGGACAAGAGATTGGTGAGGCATGACCTACCTTTTGTGAACCCATGCTGCGAGTCGTGAGCTAAGCTATGTTTCTCTAAATGCTCCCGAATGTTCCTGGCTATTATGGACTCCTGCATCTTGCCTATAACCGATGTTAAGCTAATTGGGCGATAGTTTGAAGCAACTGACCTGTCCCCCTTTTTAAAAATCGGCGTCACATTAGCTACTTTCCATAGGCTCGGCACATAGCCAGTATTTACTGACATCTTAAAGATGTCGGTTAGTGGGTCACTGAGTACATCACCTAATTCCTTTAAGACCGTCGGAAATATCCCGTCAGGACCTGGCGACTTGTTCTTCTTAAGCTTATATATCTCATCCTGAACTACTTGCCTGGTAATGATTATATCCCTCAATTTATCGCTATCCCCGCCCTCGTACACCTGAACTCTTTCCGGTATAGTCGTTCGATCCTCCTGTGTGAATATTGAAAGGAAGTAGTCGTTCAACAATGAGCTCATATTTTCGTAATTTTCTACAGGCTCCCCTGTGTTTGTTTTCAGCGGTCCAATTTTCTCCCGTGTTTTTGCTCTATACATCTGAAAGAAGCCCTTAGGATTACTTTTCGCCTCATTTGTTACTTTGATCTCATAGTTCCTTTTTGCTATCCTGGTGTTTTTCTTAACTAATCTAGATAGTTCGACGTACCGGACCCTGAGATCTGTTTCCCCATTCTTTATTTTCTGATAAACTCCCTTCTTTAACCCAATCTCGTGTTTTAGTCCACGAGTCATCCACTTAGGATCATTGTTTTCTTTTCTAAGTGTTCGCTGTGGTATATGCTGTCCTTGCCCCTCTACTATTACTCTAACTAAATTATTGTAAGACATATCTACCTGGTTCTCCTGGCTCTCCAATCCGCAGTTCTGGCCCTCATGAATCCCTAAATTATCCCAGTTTACCCCTTCAAGATGTCTTCGAGGCCCCTCGTAATTTGCTCCTCTGAAATCTGGCACTAACACTGGGTTTGGTTCGCGGGTTACCGCCCAGTCTAAGCTAAAACGAACCGTTATTTGGTCACTATTTCCTAACTCTCCGCCCACCTCCAACTCACGTAGCAAGTTCCCATTATTGGTTAGGACTATGTCTAATATGTTATCTCCTCTGGTAGGCTCAGCAACTACCTGCTTAAGGAAATTATCTTGTATAACTTCAAGAAAGTCCTCGGCTTCCAGGTCACCCACTAGGTCTTCCCAGTCTATATTCCTATAATTACAGTCCCCCATTACGCAGACATTTCTACTCATACTCGCCCTGCAAATCTCCTGTAGTAATATACTCGTGTCCTGCCTGTTAAGGTTGGGTGGCCTGTACATAACTCCTAGTGTTAGTTTTTTTTTTCCCTTTGTAAACGTCCACCCAAACTGATTCTGAATCCATGTTAGTTGTGACTGAATTGTTAACTAGACATTTAAGTGAGTCTTTAACATATAGCGCAACTCGACCTCCCTTTCTGCCCCTTCTGTCTTTGTGAAACATCTGATAACCCGTTATTTCAAATTCTGATCTAAAATTTCTATTAGCAGTGTCTATCCATGTCTCAGTGATCGCTATTATGTCAAAATTTTCTGAACAAGCTTCACCCCTTAGTAAGTCTATCTTGTTTCTGAGGCTCCTGCTGTTAGTATAGAATATTCTTAGCCCGTCCTCTGTTACTCCCCTAGAATTACTTATAAGCTGCCTGTTTATATTATGAGCTAGATGTCCCCTCCCATTACTCCTCCCATTGCTCCCATTACTCCTCCTCATCTCGCCTATACTAAAAAATCCTTCAGGGTACCAAGTGCTCGCTCAAAGGAGTCTGAGAGAGCCTCAACACCCTTGAGCGTTAAGTGTATCCCGTCACGGGAGTAGAGGGCGTCGTTGCCAAAGAAGAGGTCCCAATTGTCGACGAACAGCCACCCATTGCGCCCGCAGTGCTCAGCAAGTCTGCTGTTCACTGCTATCGCCCTGGACAGCCATCCATCGCCAACGCCCCTCCTTGGCAGGACGCCACACACTACTGGCGACCCACCAGCGTCACGTATCATGCCTAACAATTCTCTAAAACGCCTGAGAAGGTCCTCGCTTGGAACACGAGAAACGTCGTTTCCGCCACAGCTGAGAAAGACAATGGGGTTCGATCCCTCGCTTGCCATACACGCCTTAGTCCTGTCTGATATATGGTCCACCCCTGCCCCTGGGAAACACACCCTCGTCCTGTTCTTATCCTTGGAGCAAAAATACCTGTTAACATAACGAACCTGACTATCACCAACAACAAGAACCCGACGGTCGGAAGAGGGGCCAGGAGGGGTGGGTGAAGGGGGGAGGGGAGAGCGGAAAGGGAGGGGAGGGTCCTGCTGTGAAGAACGAGGAGAAATTGTGGAAGAGGTGGAAGGTGGAAAGGAGGAGGAAGAGGAGGAGGAGGAGGAGGAGGTGGAGGTGGAGGAGGAGGAGGAGGAAGAGAAAGAAGGAGTAGGAGAAAGGGAGGGTGAGGTGATGGAGGGAGGAACGGACGAGGAGAGGGAGGAGGAAGAGGGGGAAAGGGAAGGTAAGGGATAGGTGTTGGAGGGAGGGACGAGCGAGGAGGCGGAGGACAAGGAGGAGAAAGAGGGAGAGGAGGAGGAGGAGAGTGGGCGGTAAGAGGGGAGAGGGGGGACGGAAGAGGAAGGCGAGGAGGAGGAGGAGGAGGAGGAAGAGGAGGAGGAGGGGGAGGGGGCGGGGGAGGAGGACGAAGGAGGAGGAGGGAGGTGGAAGAGGGGAAAGGGAAGGTGAAGGACAGGTGTGGGAGGGAGGGAAGAGCGAAGAGGCGGAGGACAAGGAGGAGAAAGGGGGAGAGGAGGAGGAGGAGCGTGGGCGGGGAGAGGGGAGAGGGGGGACGGAAGAGGAAGGCGAGGAGGAGGAGGAGTAGGAAGAGGAGGAAGAAGAGGAGAAGGAGGGGTGGGAAGCGGGGAGAGCGGAGATGGTCGAGGAGGAGGAGGAGGAGGATGGGAGGGGCTGCTGTGTGGGAGAAGACAATACTGGAGAGGAGGAGGACGAGGAAGAAGAGGAAGGGGAAGAGGAAGAGGCGGGGCTTGCTGCTGCTGCACTAACTAGTAAGTCTACCTGGGCGGCGAGAGTCGTAATCCTATTCTCTAACGCTATGATCCTCTGATCATCCTTCTGAGCAGGGCCCTCACATACCTAACTGCCGCCCCAGGGCTAAGTTCCTAGTGCCGCCCCCCCCTCCCACCCAAACACCCAGCCCCAACCCACCAGTTCCAAATCCACCCCCTTTTTAAAGCACTTTGCTGCCCATGGCCCTGTATATGGAAACGTAACTATACTGTAAGGCTTAGTTACAGGATATCGAAATATATAATAACATATTAATTACACTGGTGGAAAAGTATTTTATATTCAGTGACTTACAAAATTACAAAGTAAACAGCTCTTAATTTTTGCTTCATAAATACACTTTAACATCAATGAAGACTATGAAGTAAAAGAAAATATATTTATTTCAAAACAAAATTCCATCAGCAGAACAGAAACATTCAACCGTAACATAATAAATTTTATCATCTCCAAAAGATTTATTTACATATCAAAATTAAGAAGAAAATAAATACATATATAATTTTCATATATATATATATATATATATATATATATATATATATATATATATATATATATATATATATATATATATATATATATATATATATATATATATATATATATATATATATATATATATATATATATATATATATATATATATATATATATATATATATATATATATATATATATATATATATATATATATATATATATATATATATATATATATATATATATATATATATATATATATATATATATATATATATATATAGGCTACAGTTTTTTAACATTTAGCAAAGTAATTTTCTTGCTTTGCTTATGGCAAATTCATGAATTACATTTTCAAAATTCATTGCCATCAGTGTTTCAGACTCAATGCTGAGGAGTGCCAAATTTGAAAGTCTCTCCTGGCTCATAGTATTCCTCAGGTATGTCTTACTGAGCTTCAATTTGCTGAATGATCTTTCACATGAAGCAACTGATACCCCTACAGTCAACAACAACCTAAGTGCCACTCGGAGGTTAGCGAATCCTTCACCATATTTCATAATAAAACTAAGGAGTTCTGGGGCTGTTTCTATGTTTCTGTTCCTTACCAAGAACTTTACATCTTGTATCTCTTGCAATAGTTCTGATGCTTTCAGGTCTTCATCATATATTTGCTCCATGCCTTTGCACACTGCATCAACCTCTTCTTCGTTTTTGCCAAATAATTCTTTAGGGCGCAGGAGAACTCCAAAACGACCATCTATCTCCTGAAGTCGTGCACTACGTGACTGCACTTCTTCAACAAGTCTGTCCATTGCAACAAGAAGTTTTCGTTTCATGTCAGTCTGAGGGGTGAGTGGTTCATCTCTGGCCAATTCCCCAGGCATACACTTTTTTCGCCTCACTCGTTTTATTTCTACTTCTACTTCCCACTTGTTGCACAGTTCTAAACTTTTGGTGACTGCTTCCTGGGCACTGGTATCCCGGTTCTCTTGTAACCATGTGGCTAGTGCTTGAAGATCTTCATATTTTTTTTTTTTTTTTTTTTTTTACGTTGATTGCCTATTGCGCCGGTAGGCATCTTCCCGGTGGGGCCTGATGGTCGGCCCAAGGCTTCTTCCAGGTGGGGCCTGATGGTCGGCCCAGCCCGTTCTGGCGCAGGCGAGTGTTTTATAGTGGCGCCATCTTGCATTGGCTCATGCTGCCCCCCGGAACTCGTTCTTGATTCGCTTGGACGGCTTCCTCTAGAGTCCGGGTTGATGGGTGGTCTTCAGGACAGCATGTGGGTAGTTTTAAGCCACTCGGCGGTGACTGAAAAATCCGAGTGGTAGCGTGGGGATTCAAACCCGCGTCGTCCATCACGCGGTGAATGTGGGCCCAGTATGCTACCACCTACGCCACCGCCTACCCTTGACAGTCATCTCAGGGCACTGGAGGCGTTTTTGAACAACATCAACTTTTCTTAAAACTGGGGTCCAAAATGACAGAAATGCTAGAAACTGAAAATTAAGAATTCCTGTCAAAAGTGCCTCACTGTCTGCCCGTGACTCTGCTGTGAATTTATTTGATGAGGATATGCTTTCTAGGACCTCTAGTACTCCATCCAATTCATTCTGAAGGGCATGGGTGGCCTCGGCCCTAGAACTCCATCTAGTGTCAGTGCTACTTTTGAGAGTTACAGCAGTAACTTTTTTTAGTGTGTCCCATCTTGCAGTGCTTCGACTGAAGAAATTGAAAACCTGGTTGAGAATGTTGAAAAAGGTCATTGAACCTACATCAGATTTAACTGCGTCTACACCTGCTAAGTTTAGACTATGATTATTGCAGTTAATAAACACTATTTTTTTGTTTTTCTCACATAGTCGACGTTGAACGCCTGTGTGTCTCCCAATCATGACACTGGCATTGTCAAAGCAAACAGCCCTGCAATTATTAAAGTCCAGACCAAAAGAATGTAATCCTGTACGAATTCCTTCCTCTATTGATTCAGCATCTTTACCCTCGAGTTTCATGTATCCTAAAAACGTCTCTTTCACTGAAAATTTGCCTTCTTTCACTGTTACATAGCGAACAACTAAGGAATGTTGATCCTGGTGTGAAACATCTGGAGTCGAGTCACACATAACACCATAGTACTTACTTTCCTTGACATCTCCCACAAGTTTTTCTCGTACAGAATTACCTAGCATGGCTATGAACTCATTTTGTATCAAAGGAGATAAATATGTAGCCCTTCCTTTAGCGCCCTCTTTGCTTTTTTCCAAGTGGTCTTTGAGAACTGGATCGAACTCTGCAACAAATCGTACTAATGCCATAAAGTTGCCTTCTCTTTTCCTATCTCCATGGTCTGTATCAACTTTACTACCACCAACTGAATCATTGCTTCCTTGGAATGCCAAATTTCTGGACGCCAAGAACCTGACGCAAGAAAGAATTCGTGTCAGTATATGTTTTCCTTTGTCTCTCTCAGTACTCAATTGCCGAGCCAATTCCTCATCAATACCTTTCTCCTTCCTGAGGCGTTCCTCGGTTTCTTTCCATGCAAGGAAGGCTTTTCTGTGCCAGGTTGTACCCTCATGTAGAGCTATTTGGGAACTATCCTTCCACTTCCCGCCACCATTATATCCTTCTGGTAATTCAAATTTGGACTTTGAATTTTGTGGAGTGTGTGAAAATAGAATGCAGCAAAAACAATATGCTGCCATTTTGTATGGCGAGTAGAGCAGCCAGGTTCTTTTAATGGCCTCACCTTTGCCATCTGCAAGTTTCCTATAGAACCATGCCTCGGTCATTTTTCTACCCTTCCTCCCAGAAACAAAAGGCCCTTTTGAATTTTGGAATTTTTCAGCTCCAATAGTTACAAGAGTGTCACGAATGTCCGACGTCAAATGGTCAAACGGAACCAAACCAAAGTCGCTCCTCTGAATATACTCAACTTCATTCTTTGCACTTCCTTCACATTTGGTTTCTTCTACATCCTCCTCAGTCTCATGATCACTAGTTTCTTTCTCTTCCCTATTAGACCCAGTCTTAGAATCGTCCAATAAGTCCCTATCCTTAGACTCCTCTTCGAACTCTTCCTCAGGATCTTCACAATCGCTCAACTGGTCCTCACTCCTCTTAGTCTTCACAATGAAGGTATCTAATGAACCAACAAGTTTCTCCTCTTCTATCTTTCTCTTAATTCTTCTCTTTTTGTACTCGCTCCCACTTAACCGAACACGCTTTGGTGGCATAGCTTAGGCTACCTAGGCTATGATAGCTGGTACTAAAGACTGGAAATCTGAAAAAAACGAATAACCAAACTTAGTTTGTAGTAAGTAATATTTATAGCAATAGTGGATTGTCTTTCTTAATAAAACAAGAGACGATCATTGGAAATTAACGGTATTAACAATTTCATTCAATATATATTATACAGGTATATATAATGTACATTATAATTCAAAGAAATGTTTTATATGCAGTCTGATTAGTAGAAAAAATAATGTAGCCTACATTAATAATACACAAGAAAACTTCGCGACTTCTGTAAAGTAAAAAAAAAAAATAATAATAAAACGCGACTTCTGTAAAGTCGAGAGCAAATTAGAGACAAAAACTCAACACGTGTATTCTGAAACACTCAATTGTTGAACCTCTCAAACGGAGTAAAAAACGCGAGACACACTCCCCCTCTACCACGCAAATTCCACCACACTCGCATAACGCTGTTCACAACCAGCCAATGAGACACAGCTTCACACGACGCCATCACACACAAACACACAGATATGCATGTGAACAAACTCATCGCTGCCTAAAGTACTAGATACCCTAAAATCAAACTGTGTATACTACATCATTCTAAACTAAATATAAATTCGCCATTGTACCAATGGCGGCCCTTCCGTAACATCACCATAAATGATAAATGCTTTATATTTGTTTGTCACACTTCTGAAGCTCTTTACCCATGACCTATGTGACTTCATCTATCGACATTATGAGTGATTCGTCACAAAATATCTGATAACAATAGATAATATACGGTACCGTGCGTGGCACTGTGGCAGTGAACAGGCTGTCTCGAGTCGTCGCAAGCAGTCAGCTGAGCGTGGATAAACAAAATGTAAAAGAAAACGGAGATATTTAGAGGCAAACATTTTTAAGTGCATAATTTTCATTGTCAGGATGAATAATTTTATTGCAAAAGAAAAAAAATCGGGGAAATATTTTATTTCTTGTTGGTTTTAATGGTTTAATTGTAAAAATCATCATTTGCGGTAAAAAAAAATCAAAGCGTTTATCCTTTACCCGCTAATTATTATTATTTCAATCTTGTGGGGCGGCAAGTCCAGGCTATTTTTGCCGCCCCTAAAAAGTGCCGCCCCAGGGCATTTGCACCCCCCTGCCCCCCCCCCATGTGAGGGCCCTGCTTCTGAGTCTTAACGCAGAACCTACAAACGTCCTTGGAAAGAAAGTACTGTTTGGCCATGCGAAGGCCACACCCAGAACAACGCTTGAGGGACGTCATGGTGAAGATATGGGCGAGGCAAGACGGAAACAATTAGGCGCGTTAAGACGATAACAAAGTACGCAGCTGCGGTGAGGTCGTCAGGTCAAATCTCTGGGCAAAAATGTGTATCTAGGAAAACAAACCAACAGCTGCTGTGAGGTCGTCAGGTTAAATCTCTGGGCAAAAATGTGTATCTAGGAAAACAAACCAACAGCTGCTGTGAGGCCGTCAGGTTAAATCTCTGGGCAAAAATGTGTATCTAGGAAAACAAACCAACAGCTGCTGTGAAGTCGCAGTCAGGTCAATTCCCCGGGGAAAAGGGTGTGTCTCGGGTAAAAAGGCGCGGTCATTTCTACCCACCAAGACAAAACATAGGCCAATATTAATATACTGAGAAATCACTTACGTAAAGAAGATAATAACTGTGTTCACTAGGTTTGCGCGGAAAGTGAATTATCTTATGTTTTGTGGGGCTTAGAAATTAACGTAGCTTGCGCGCCTGATTCACGTAGTCCTATTATCACAGCACAGTAAAGTATCCTAATAATAGAAGGAGAAGAAAACACAAAAGCAATATAAAACCGTGTAGCACTGGGTTGGCGTGAAAGAATGTTGAATTTAGTGTAGATGTGGGAAGCTTAATACACTTGTCCTAGGAGTAACTGTGGATCACTATCTAACTAAGTGAATACTAAATCAGAACACTTAGCGGTCTGTAGTAGAAGGCAGGGTAATCCTCCTGGTTTTGTAGTCCTCCAGTACAGCAGCAGTTCACAGTGTCGTAGAAACACACACACACACACACACACACACACACACACACACACACACACACACACACACTCATTAGTACTTATTGTTGATGTTGTTGCTATTATTATTATTATTTTTTTTTTTATTATTATTATTATTAGTATTAGTATTAGTATTAGTATTAGTATTACTATTATTTTTATTATTA
This sequence comes from Eriocheir sinensis, assembly GCF_024679095.1. Lineage (NCBI taxonomy): Eukaryota > Metazoa > Arthropoda > Malacostraca > Decapoda > Varunidae > Eriocheir > Eriocheir sinensis. Next base: position 14,294,944 of record NC_066552.1, read on the forward strand.
TTATTATTATTATTATTATTATTATTATTATTATTATTATTATTATTATTAACAGTAGTAGTAGTAGTATGATGATGATTATTATTATGAATATTATTATGATCATGATTACTATTATTATTTTTTATCATGATTATTATTATCATCTTTACTATGATTTTGCTATTATTATTATTATTTCTATTTTCCTTTTTATTTTCAATCATACTACTCTGTTTTACTAGATTATTGCTATTATTATTATTTCTATTTTCCTTTTTATTTTCAATTATACTACTTTGTTCATTTATATCTTTCATTTCATTTTATCTTCTATTGATGTATATTTTCAGCTCTAGGGCAGCCTGATACTTCATGCAACAAACCGTTTTTTATTATTATTATTATTGTTATTATTATTATTATTACACACACACACACACACACACACACACACACACACACACACACACACACACACACACACACGTGATCAGTGAAAGGTATATATGGTAATTGTCCTCTAGAAATGACCTCGATTTCTCTTTCGCAAGTGAAAGTCACTCACTATAAATATGGGTGCCCACGAGAAAGAGAGAGATGTTAGTTGGGTCTCGTCGACTCCATCATTTGTTCTCATGGCAAAGCTAAGGTAAGCAAATAATAATAAATATGTTTTTTTTTCTATTATAAAGATTTATTCTCATTACATCAATTTCAGCAGGGATCACCAGTGCCAAATCCATCACACCAAAAACACTGTGCGTCTATGCTTAGTATTGGGTCACATATATCACAAAAACATACGGGTACATTATGCTTTTTACATAAATTTATTGAGTGAAAACTACACCACACTAAGTCGGGTGGTGTAATTTTATTATAAGAATGGTCCAGATGAATATTCTTCAGCATTTTGTCGGCATCTGTAAGAAAAGGTTAAATATCATTAGCATGCCTCCAGGAGCTCCAGGAGGCATGCAGGTTCGAATTTTTTTATTTTTTTTAGGGATGAGACTATGGTATAATGGGCTGGAGAGCTTCCAGAGAACGCAGGCTCGAATCCTGGTCACTGTCAAGGGGCATAAGACTATCCCAGAACGGAAGCCTGGGCAGTCCACCAACTCCTATCAGGGAATATAAGACTAACGATACAGAATGTAGCAACGTAAAAAAAAAAAAAAAAAAAAAAAAGACCCTGCACATACTTTCCTCTGTTGTGAGTACGGCGCTCCGTTTCAATGCATAAGTGTGGTCATGTAAGATACCTCTTAACGGAGAGAAAGGGGCTGTAGAGAGAAAACATATAATTAATTGATTTTTACAAGACTATAGTCATATTTTTACAAAAAAAGTTTGTAATATTTCACTATGTCCATACTTGCTTCAGCCATGGCTAACTTGAGTGAACTGAGGCCTCTCTCTCCCTTGTTACCTTCTCCGTGCAGAGTTACCATTTCGTTATTTTATAGAGAAAATAACTTACCTGTTTCAACGCATCCCTTTACAGCGATAGAAGATACACTCCTTGTAGTTGTAATTAACCAAACAAAATGCCCTCACGCAGGAGGGCATATTATCATATTTGTTGTATACTTCCCTCAGGATCAGTCGATCATTTTCAGAGGATGAGAAAAAGCGAAACATTCTCAGTATTTTTTTTTAAGAATGGTAGACCCCTATGGCATATTATATGAATAAAATACAGTACATAAGCCCCGCAAACATAACTGTAGTCGGCCTGAAGTTTTTTGTTTTAATACCAAAGAGAAAACTCGCTATGATTTAGAAAAAGTCTAAAGTATTGTGAATAGAGAAATGGTTCTAACCCAAAAGAATCGAAGAAAAATATGGTTTTATTATTAATGAAAAATAAAACCCAGTGACCAATCCGTGTATTATGAGAGGATGGTAAAACGTTCAATATAATAAACAGAGGGTTAGTATGTTTTGGTGATATTATTAAGTTTGAGAGTTCATCTGCCGTCGAACAACCTAATAACTGATTCACACAGTGGTAAGGTATATTCTGTTCAATAAGGGAGGCTAATTGAAGGTTGTTCATTACGCACGTACATCAGAATAAACGTTTATCGAAGCATTTATCCTTAATATAGCCTGAGTATCCCCGAAAAGGAGTAACACTCAATTTGCCTTAGCAGCTCTACTAAATGAGAGATTAATTATAAGGTTACCAGTGAATTATGGGTGCACTGCTTCCTTCACGTCTTCAGCCATCAAATCTAGGACAATAACCATTCGCCCATCATTGAATGCATCATAGCAAACTAAATGATGATGTTCAAGTCCCAAGGCTTTAAGGGTATAGTGATAGAGCGAAGAAAATTCTTTAGGTAGTGAAGCTGAGAAACTGTATAAACTGCGACCATTGATGGACACTGAAAGGCCATTGAGATCTGCGTGGTCTAGGGAAAAAGGATTCTTATTGTAAGTCCCGGAAAATGCACCCATGTCAACAATCATCATATATAGTTTACTGGGTATGCAATTACCCCATGCCAAATCGACCGCGATAGACCTCTGATTTGCTCCAATAACATATGATTTGCTCACTTGCTTATTGTAAACATAATCAATAAAAGATCCCGGTACACTCAAAGAAGTGTTCAACGCGGCCATTGCCTCAGGTTGTGGGAATACTCGAGTCACCCACAGTTTACATGAATCTATATGAAGCTTAATATTTGTTCCATCGTTAGGAGTGTTAATGATAAAACTTGGAGGTGAAAATTCTAATTTTATATTAAGGTCAACATCGTCGAGCAAATAACTATCACATCCTGATATATCAAGAAGCATTGTTCCACAGAGATGGAGACCCTCTGTTTTTACCCTGTTTATTGTGGCCTTTTTCAATTTATTTAAATCGGTAAAGTATGAGTCCGATTAGGTATCTTTGATCCCGCTGCCCTTATCTTAGCGATAGAAGAAGGCATTTCTTACCATTTTTCCGATGTGATGTGGATTCAGAGATGTCAACAGCTTCAACATGGAAAAATAAGCATGCATGTAATTGTTCTCCACCTGAACACCATTAAGAACGACGGATATTGTTTTAAATAGTGTAGAGGAGTCCATTACAGAAGACTATCTTATCATCTTCCCCAAGAGGACTTCCATCGTTTTTAGTTACCCTCAACTTTACCTCTAAAGCAAGACTACTTAAATCGATAAAAGACCCCTGGGCTTTTGGTATTCGAAATTCGACATATTTATCCGTGATCTTATCATCAAATCCTGCATTTAAAGGTAAGATGTCTAGATCTTGCTTGGATGCAATTGAACTCTCAATCATACGATTTATGTTGGGACGATGAAACATTTCTGATATGGCAGCTGAATACTTGTTAATTGGGGATTTAACCCCAACCCCTGAAGCTGCATTCAGAGAAATGTTAGCGGATAGCAACTCTCTGAACAACTAACTACAATGAAGTGAAAACATCTGCTTTATAACATCGTTCTCTTTTCCTTTTTTTTTTTTTTTTTTTTTAAGCGACCTCCGGCTTTCATTGTAGACCTATGGGCAACACCCTTGAGAGCCCTCATGCCGCGGCTTTTCAAAGAATCCTTGAGTTTCACTTGTCCCCTTGTAACATCTTCAATTACACCCTGCCCCATATCAAAAACTTCTGGAACGACGTTTTTCATGATGAAAGGAATGGCTCGCTTCCCTATTCCTCTAAGACAACTGAAAATACCACCACCTTTCTGATATAAGATATGACTTTGAAAAGTTGTAATGTCACTTAGGGCACCTCCTCGTTTCAGAAGGCGAGGTTGCTGAATATAATTAAAAATTCATCTTTAGATGGAGTCACCAAAGCTGTTCGCATCATGGTGTCAAGCTCTTTAATGGAATAAATGTGGAATCAACGAGGTCTTATATGTAAGACACACGTAACACTGTGACCATTTTCAAAATCTATAGGCTTTCCATTTTGGTCGGTTATTTTGATTGCAACACTTTGTATGTATGAGGCAGCTAGAGGTTTATACATAATAGGATTGTGACCTTTACTCGTCGCATCATGAGGAAGGGGTATTGCATCTAATATATTAACTAAACTTTTTTCCAAATCGGGTGGGAGTTATGATGTCTGAATATACATACAAGTAATCATGACCTGAGTCTGGTCTAGCCGTTTGCGGGATTATAACCTTCACAGGAGTAAAACACTTTCCCTCTGATCTAGATGGAGGAGTAATAGGCACTTGCACGCTTCTTTTATGATAATATATTTTATAACTATATTCAGAATCAAATCCTAAGACGAGAGCAATATGAGATGCAAAATCTATCATTATCTCAGAGTAAATGGCCTCTGCGGAAGGAGGAACAAATGTTTTGTTAATGATAGTCCCTCCTTCTTTTTATCATAATCAATAATCTCAGGAAAAGGGAAGTAGTCGATAAATTTATCTTTCAAGATTTCACGCAGTTCACTCATTAACTGTTTGTTGATTCCCTTGACAGTTGTTACCATATTATTTTCTTTGAAAGTTGAAATGATGTTCTCAGTGGAAAAATAGTTATACAAAGCATATTCATAGTCAGCGAATTCAGATTGCTTTACTATTCCACGAAAGCCAATACCACAACTTGAGTCATTTGCTCTTAAACAGTAAAAAAAATTGGGAAGTAAAATATTACTCAAACCCACTTCATAAGCTCTGTGTGAGTCTAAATTTACAGGGAGAATGCGATTCTCAAAAGCAGAGGAAGTGTTATCTGGATATGTGTTGCCATTAGCAATTGAAGATATGTATAAGTATGTCTCCTCCGTGGCTTTGAGTGCCATGTCTCTCGAGACCCAACTGACCCTGTTTCAAGGATGGTTCATATATACATATATATATATATATATATATATATATATATATATATAGAGATATATATACACACACACACACACACACACACACACACACACACACACACACACACACACACACACACACACACACACACACACACACACACACACACACACACACCTTGAAGCAGAGGAAGTGTTATCTGGATATTTGCCATTAGCAATTGAAGATATGTATAAGTATGTCTTCTCCGTGGCTTTGAGTGCCATGTCTCTCGAGACCCAACTGACCCTGTTTCAAGGATGGTTCATATATATATATATATATATATATATATATATATATATATATATATAGAGAGAGAGAGAGAGAGAGAGAGAGAGAGAGAGATACACACACACACACACACACACACACACACACACACACAAACACACAGACACACACACACACACACACACACACACACACACACACACACCTTGAAGGAAAGAAAAAAATAGTTTTTTTTTTAATTTATGTATTTCTAACATTGAGGTCAGGACAATACATTACAATCTTCTAATTGTATCCTTCTATTGCTAAGTTTTAGTATATTTTTATTTATTTATTGAGTAATACAGGTTTTAGAAGTTCTTCAACTTCTCTAATTCTATTGTTAAACCTTAATCTATCAACTGCCGATTGAAGATAACAACTTCCATTTCGGCTCTCTCTATTAGCGACGCTGTGAACATACAAATAATGGACACGAATATATTAATTAAACTTTACATGTTTTTCGTTGCTTGGAGATTTGGCCATCTTCCTCCTCTCGACTTCGCTTCCTAGGGTCCTTCCTCTGGCGTTGTTTTTGCATTACTTGTGCTGTTCGCTGGGTCTCGAGCTGATGGTGCTGCTGCTGCTGCTGAAGATGAGATACATTATTCAGCAGATGTCCATCCCTCACTTCAGCCAGTGACTGTTTTTGCCCCTCGGGCTGATGATGAGCTAAAAGGTTGTATAGTTGCCCATCACCAACTGCAGGCAAGTCGATGATTTGCTCTTGACCCACCTCTGGTATGCTGATGAACTGCCCCTGGGATCCTGAGAGCGTGTGCATGTCCATAAACTGCTGCTGCTGATGTGCTTCATTCTGTGGATGTGGTAGATATTTTGACCAGGAAACTCCTGGTTCCTCGTCAATGCTAATAACTTCAACATTCTGTTGTTGTTGCTGCTGCTGCTGTGCTTCATTCTGTGATCGGGAAACACCTGGTTCTTCGTCAATGCTAGTAACTTCAACATTCTGTTTTTGTTGTTGTTGTTGTTGTTGCTGCTGTAGATGATCCTCCTGTTCTGTTGAGGGATTCCACTCGAGAAGACTGATCCTTGGTTTTCTTGGGACTGTGTTTCTCTGCCTCTCAATTATGACCATTTCTACGTGGTGTCTGGAAAAGATCTTACCAAGCTTCTCGAAGCATGGTAAGTATTTTTCTTCCCACACTTCACCTTTGAGTCCACATCCAGTGCCGGCTGGTACATAGCGATGTGAGATCTTCATAGGTAGGATTTTCGGGAGCAATTCGTTTACACATTGTCGTACATTTTGTATACGACAATGCAAGGTATCCTGCAAGAGTCCAGCGGCATAATGTTTGTCACTGGATCTTGTGGAGTCGTCTGCTTTCTTCTGGTCAAGGTCAACAGAATCTCCAGGTGCGAAGGATGCTATCATGCGGACGATGAAAGGTTCTCCAGGTTTCTTGAAAATCTTCACCTTCCCAACGTCATTTCCCCATGGTACCCGGGCACGATTTAATTCGTATAGTGGTTCTCGCCCTTTGTAGATGTCCGCGTAGGGGAATCTTTTAGCAAGGGTGTCGCTGAGACCATAGTTCTTGGTGGCTATGGCGTTAACAATGCGACATATAGCCAGTTTGTCACCGGTGAGGGCAGACACCTCTCCGGTTCTGCTAGAAATGCCGTGTGCAGACATCTGACGGAAGGATCAGCGTGCACCGTCCCTTTTATCTACCCCAACCACCAAGGACACCCGGATATATACCCTTCTCAAGGTCTACCCATATTCTTCCACCCAAGGACAGATGTCCAGGATGCGGAAGCAGGGAGTGAGGGCTTACTCAGATAATTGGATAAATAATACTGCTATAGCCAGACTACATATCCTGGGTAATATGTTTCAGTGAGTCTATCAAGGACTTCACTGACAGGAATGAAAGTGCAACTTCTCTATAGCGATGAAAGTTCTGACGATAAAATATGATATGTGTATCTACTTCCAGATCATTTAAGTCCAAAATACTCGTATCTAAATCAATATCTTGTTTGTAGTATTCTTCCGGGAGATTTGCCACCAGTTAATTATACGTATCAAAAAAATGATTAATTATTGTGGCCCTGTGTCGTGCGAGCGAATGAGCCAGCCGATCTTCCTTTAGTTCCTCGTGACGCCGGAGACACTTTGTTCCGCAGACGTCCATCCTGTTACAGCTCTACGTATACTAAGAATGATAATGACACCGAGAAAAATAGGTTTAATAAGGATCCCATCTAATTTTTTGGGTAACGTTCGATGATCGCTTCCCGCCTTTCATTAGCTGGGACCGAGCCTTAGGATTTTTTATGTAAGATTCTGGTAATGCAACCAGTTTTACAATTATACGTAGGTCATTAATCTTACTCGAGTCAAAGCTGGTATTCCTAGTTAACCAATAGCGAATGACATCTATAACATTCACCCCGCGAATTGGGTATAACATATTACCTTCTTTATCCCATCGAATTAGGGGATGTTTTTGTAGAAATGATAAAACTCCTTCTGCATACTGATGTTCTGCAGGCTTTAGATTTATTTTAGTTAAATCTTCGAGAGTAGGGTTTGCTTCTGAAGGTCTTGAGAGAGGTATCAACACATTTTGTTGTGGCGGTGTCAAAACAGTTTGTTGTATTTGTTGATTTGAAAAATTTGGGTTAACTTTGGTTGATCGATAAGTATCTATCTGTGACCGAAGCACCAAGCAAAATTATTTAATGGTCATTATTTAAGTAGACCCAGCAAAGATGTTGCAATGGGAAGTAAAAGACTTAATATTGACCCGCCAATATTGGAAGTGATAATTTTTTTCTTTCTTTTTAATGGAGTGTTTTTTAAAGCAACCTCTCTAATTAAAGATTTATGGGGACGAAGTTGTTCAATTATATTAATATTTTTTTGTATTTTTTTTTTTTAAATTAGAAAATATATCAGAGAGGCAGTCTAATTCATTTTTACGACAATGAGGTAGAACTTTCTTTCTGAACGATGGGGTTATATCATTTAAAAAAAAAAATGATGAATTCACGATGGTGGGAGATCAGCGATTTTTTTTTTATGTCCGAGGCATTTAGCCATTCATCAAAGCGTTCTGGATAGGATTTCCAGTGTACGTAATACTGAGTAGTGCCGTCCTTTGTTCTTCTTTTTTTAATAATTTCTATTGGGAATGTTTCAGGAGCTGATGTGGGTATAAATTCTGACCTATAAAAAATACCTTTTATCGACTCCCCTCCCCAGTCTTCTAATTCATATGTAACAATACCGTTTGAGGAAAAGATCTTGGATATGCGAAAGATTTCTTCTGTATTCTGAACTGTGAAACCGGTAGCGAATCTATGACTCCTGTTTGACGATACCACCCGTACTAAGTCATCGACTTCCAGATTAGAACTAAGTGTTCTTTTCTGTTTTGTATCGTTTTTATACATAACTCTAAATTGCTTTCGCCAGTCTTTAGGGTTTAAGAGTGAGTGCACGTGAGAAGGTGTCTTCCCCTTTAATCCCCCATGAGGCGTATTATTATATGTTTCAACCAGAGTACTTAAGATGGAGAGATACTCTAATCTGTTATGGCTCGTGAGATATCGATATATTTTATGTTTTAATGATCTTGTAGCACGTTCGCAAATAGAAGCCTTCGTTTCTTGTGAAAAGACACTATATACGAAAATGCTCATTTTTCTCAAAAACGACTCGACATCTTTATTGTAAAATTATCTTCCTCTATCTGAAAAAATACGACTATATCCTTGTGCTTCCGACTTTCCCAAAATTTCAGAAAAGGCTCGAACCATATCCACACCAGTTTTCCGTTTCAGTGGTTCAGCAAACATATACTTGAAAAAGACATCAATACACAAAAAAAATAAATCGCGCACCTTCATTATACTTTTTCAAAGCCCCAAGATCTGCAAGATCGCAGGATAAAATAATTCTAGGACCTGCAGAGACCACTTTACGACGGGGATACTTTTTTCTTTGGAGCTTATGGAGTGTATAGACATGTGAGCCTTTCAAAAATTCTTTAACATCCTTAAGTCTAATATTCGGTTCAACATTTTTTGCTGCTCTATATAATTTGTCAATAGACCCAAGTCCAGCAGGAGAAGTAGGATTGTAATATATACTTCTAAGTAGGCTCTAAAGTAGGCTCTCCATAAGTGTATACAACCTCACATGGGTCCTCCCCGGCAATATTTGATCGGAACTTTAATTTAGGTTTAGTATTTATCCCTAAATCCAGCAATAGATACCCATAGGGTTTAAGTAGTACTGCTTGTTTGTGTATTTCTAAGACATCCGCCACAAGTTTTTTCCAATATATTTGCCTGAAGATACATGCAAGCTGTCCCATGTCTCTCATTCGCAGTAAAATAAAATGCTTGGCATTAAGGGATATATCCCTGGCATATGGACCTTTCATGAAAAGATTTTGTGTTATCATCACCACGCTCAAGTTTGAATGCCAACCTTTAATGAAAGCTTCCACTACTGTCTGGGATTGCGTTGCCTTCAGATAGATATCATCCAGCACAAGTAACACTTTATGAAAGGTTTCACATCTTCCAAAGGATTAACGATGTCTTTGGAGACTAAAAGTTTATGTGAAACAGTCTCATCATCTTGAAGGGGATGATAACTCACACCGCATATATATATATATATATATATATATATATATATATATATATATATATATATATATATATATATATATATATATATATATATATATATATATATATATATATATAAGAATAGGTGAAACACACACTTTGCGTAAGAGGTCTTATATAGCAACGCGGAAGGCGGTTCCGTCAGTGGAGTGATTTAGGTAACACGCTTGTCCTTGGTCACGGTTTGTTCTTGAGCGTGGTTGCCTATGAGGTAGCTCCATCCTCTCACTAGAGATCATTCCAGCTCCCCAATAGCGTGGGCGAACACTGTCACATCATGAGACGTTACAAAAGATGTTTAAAATGTGGAGTTAACATTACTACTGAGAAGTTTCACTATTGTATAAAGTGTCCAAAGTGTTCACGCTATGTTGACATTCATCGACAGCCATTACACAGAAGAGCTTGCATGCAAGGTTAGCCCATTAAATGTATTACTATTTTTTTATGTATATCTTTAAGTGTAAAGGGGGTGATTAAATAAGAACAAGTAAATCAGTAGATTCTAATAAATTTCAGCTGGCGTGGGTGGGTCATCAAAGAAATTGAGGCGACCGGAGAAACCCTCAACCTCTTAGAGGAGAGGTTGAGGGTTTTTCCGGTCGCCTCAATTTCTTTGATGGCCCACCCACGCCAGCTGAAATTTATTAGAATCTACTGATTTGATTGAGAGAAATCGAAACCTGGGTAGACCGAGTATTAGTCGAAGGACAACTTCCACATCAACAATCAATGATGATCTCTCCAATCAAGCTTCAACAAGTACTGGAATACGTGCTTCAGCTGATGATTGGGGTATGTTTTTTTTCATATTTCGTTTACTAGATGATCAACAAATTGGATTCTGACTACATGTTTCCATTCATAAGTTCGAGTAAGTTTATTTATTTATTTTCGGTTACAGCTATGTTTCGAGATAGATCCGAAGTCTTGAGTCATAGAAGAAACCCATCTGCCGACAGTGACCTATCTGCTCTCTCTGGGAACCCTGCAGATGGAGGACATCCCGTCTCGAGCTCGAATGGAGGAGGAGGAGGAAATAACCTTCTCCAGAATGAAGACTCTATAGATAATGAGTTTCCCAATATTGAACACAATGACATGCCATCACTTAGTCATCGGCCTACCTTTTTTGACAATAATTTATCCCAAATTAGGTTCACAGTTCCCCAGTCTCATACTCGTGACCCTGTCTTAACTCTATTAGATTTCATGGAATATTTTCAGGAAGTGATTGCTGGGGAGCTTACTCGAATGCGTTCACCTTCAGCAGGTGTTTATCTCGTCCTCGCACTGAACCTAACACGGAAACCTATTGTTGTAGGAGAGGACGCAGAAAGTCTTCATTATATGCACACGCTTAGGCCCTTTGTTACCCATAATACTATTCTTCAGATGCTTAATTCCTTCCAGGACTATGTTCATCGTCATATAGACGATAAGCTATCTCTGGTTGGGGGTAGTGGATTCATTTTGGATAATACTAAATTTATAGATATATTCATATCCAGGAATGCTGTTCCACAGGCCATAGGAAACTATGTGAAGTTTCCGTCATCTGTCAGAGGGGGTACACAGATATTTAATCCTCTCCCAGTGCGTGATCTTGAAAAGAATGCATGCATTGTACAGTGCTTGGCTGCTTATAAACTTATCTCTGTTAAAAGGAAAGTCGTCCAAAGAGATGTAAATTCCTGGTCAAAGTGCGCGACCATTATCAAAACTAAACGGACAAAGCCACCACTGGAAACTTCATAGCTCATCTCTTACTAAATCAGCTTCCTCGAGGCTGGGCGTTCTGTACCGTCTCCTCCAGCTCTTCTCCCCTGCACAGTTGCTGTCCATATACAGGGGCCTTGTCCGCCCTCATATGGAGTATGCATCTCATGTGCGGGGGGGCTCCACTCACACAGCTCTTCTGGACAGAGTGGAGGCTAAGGCTCCTCGTCTCATCAGCTCTCCTTCTCATACTGATAGTCTTCTACCTCTTAAATTCCGCCGCAATGTTGCCTCTCTTTCTATCTTCTATCGATATTTCCACGCTGACTGCTCTTCTGAACTTGCTAGCTGCATGCCTCCCCCCCTCCCGCTGCACTCGACTTTCTATTCATGCTCATACCTATACTGTCCAAACCCCTTATGCAAGAGTTAACCAGCATCTTCACTCTTTCAACCCTCACGCTGGTAAACTCTGGAACATTCTTCCTTCATCTGTATTTCCTCCTGCCTACGACTTGAACTCTTTCAAGAGGAGGGTATCAGGACACCTCTCCTCCCGTATTTGATCTTGCTTTCGGCCACCTCTTTTGTTTCTTTTTTAAGAGCAGCGAGTAGCGGCCTTTTTTTTATTATTGTTTTCTTTTTTGTGTGCCCTTGAGCGGCCTCCTTTGTTGTAAACAAAAAAAAAAAAAAAAACATGGGAGGGAATAGACAGACTTGAAAGCCAAAACAAGATGAGTATATTTGTGTATTCCTTATCACGGGAGAAGTCTGAGTATGAAATCTCACTTGCAAGAGTAGGATGTGATAAATGCAACGATTCAGCAGTATCCTTATTGCTTTTAGAGAATGAACACTGTTGTCTAATTAAAAACCTTAGACAATTTATTGCAAATTTTATAAGAAAACGTAGTGTTTCTATAAGTTTTTTTGTCGCATTTGTTTGTACGACTTCCAAAACAGTGATGATAAGCAAAATCATTCAAAGTTCTGTTCTTAGATACAGAAAAAGGTTCTACCTTCTCAAGCCTCAAAATTAGCATTTACTCATTTCTCAAAATCTTACTCACCGGATTTCATATACTATGTGGATTTTGAGAGCTTACTGTCACGCGAAAGCAAAGACCCACACATTTTAAATACACATCATCCTATTGCCTATACATATATAATATGCAATCGGGATGATTTAATTATGGATCATTTCACTTATGTTGGGGAAGATGCAGCTATTCATTTCATTGATAAAGTCACTCTGTCTTATGAAAACCTGAAGGTGGTAATAACTTCCTACCCAATCCACATGAGACCGGAGGATGAGGAAAGCTTTCAGTTACAGAACACATGTGGTCTTTGTGATTCTCTATTTAAAGGAAGTAATGACAAAAACAGGCACCGTAATCATCACTTACAATTTAACAATTTTGTTGGTGCATATTGTAGAAGGTGTAACCTTCAGATTAAAGACAAATCTAGCAGGTTGGTTGCTATGAGCTACGACGCCGGGCTAATTCTTAAGGAGATGACTCAAGAATTACCTATTGAGGTTTTGTGTAAACATGGGCTTAAGTTTTTCAGAGTTGATATAGGAAAACTGCGATTTATAGATAGTCACGGGTTTATGAGTGGAAGCTTAGCTAATTTAGATAAAGTTCACATTCAGTCAGGGGGATCTTTAAAGTTCACAAATTCAATAATTGATCAATTAGATGATCAGGTAGGGCAGAGTTTACTTTCAGGGAAGCAAGGCTTTCCATATGGATATGTGAACACTATTGAAAAACTAGGAGAGTCATCCCTCCCTCCACGTGAAGCTTTCTACAGTCAGCTGAAAGGTGTTCACATTACAGAACAAGAATATTCTCAAGCCATTCAGGTGTGGAACAGCTATGGTTGTCATACTTTGAAAGACTACTTGTGACTGTATCTGAAAGTGGACTGTGGTCTACTCGATGATACTTTTACGGCTTGGAGAACATTGCAAAGTCAATATGAGCTTGACATAACAAACTACGGTTCATTGCCTTCGTTCAGCTTTGACAGCTGGCTGAAATCTTCAAAGACTGAAGTTGAACTCTTATCAGATTTGTCACTAATTAATTTAACACAAAAGAATATAAGGGGAGGTTTCACCAGTGTCATACGACGTTTGGGTTAAATCCAATAATAAACACATCAATCCAAACTTCAATACCAATACAGAAAAATCAAATTACATTTTATATCTTTATTTCAATAGTCTTTATGCTTCAGTAATGTGTGAGCCTCTTCCTATGAGTGGAATAAGAAGACTCACCGAAAGTGAGATTAAAGAATTTATTTCCAATGATCTAACACAGATCCCTACTGATGGGGATATTGGCTACTGGTTTCTTTGTAACACTAAACCAGTATCTCCCTTGGTGGCCTAGCAAACTGATGACTTCCCACTTGGGTTGGAACATCTGGAAATATCTTTGGATGATTTGTCGCCTTACTCCAAAGAAGTATTAAATATGGAGGGAAGAAAGTGTCCCAAAACAACCACAAGGCTGGCGGGGTCTCACGCTGCAAAAAAAGATTACCTTATTTCCCTCCCCCTACCTCAACTCTATATGAAGCATAGCGTTGAAATTGATAAAGTGCATGCCATATTCAGTTTTAGGCAGGAGCCATATCTGAAAAATTATATAACTAAGAACATTGATCTGCGTAATAAGGCCACAGACAAAAGCACTAAATCTATGTATAAACTTAGTAATAACGCCCTTTTCGGTAAATTTCTATTCTATCCTAAAAATTATGCTACGGAGACAAAGGTATGTCGCAACAGAAAGGATTTTTTGAAATCTGTGAGGAGTCCATACTTTAAAAGTCGCCAAAGATTCACTTTTCCTATCCACAGTTCGTCGGTTTCATGATTCTGGAGCTGGCTAAATGTAAGTTGTACCATTTCTGGTATGACATCCTAAAAAGACATTATGGGGAAAAAGTACAAGGTATCTATACCGATACAGATTCATACATTTTTTCACTGGAATGTTCTGATATTTTTCTAGAGCTACAGAAACAACCACTTGCAGATTAGATTGATACTTCAAATTTTCCTCCTCCTCATCCTCTATATGATGAGACTTGTAAGGGGAAGCTGGGTCTTTTGAAAAGTGAGATGGGGGAGAAACTCATCTCAGAAGTATGTTGCTTAAAACCGAAAATGTATTCCTTGCTTTTGCACTCAGGGGATGAAATGATAACAAGTAAAGGGATTCCTGGGAATGAGAGAATGAAGCTCACATGAACTGTATCAGGAAACTCTCAGGGGTAATGATTCACACTTAATCACAGTTGCAAACATAATCAATCGTCAGGGGCAACTTAGCACGGTACATACACCGAAAAGAGGTTTAAGTTCCTTTGAAGATAAAAGATATTACCTATCTTCAAATGAATCTGTGTCTGTTGGTCATCCTCGATGTGAAGAAGAGGATGTTAAAGAAGAGATTATTTCCCCATCTGAATCAGAAATAGATATGTATGGTAGCACAGAAGAAGTAGATATTATGTGTGCTCACACAGAAGAAGAATAAGAATAAGAAGAAGAAGAAGAAAAAGAAGATGAAGCTGAAAAAAAAGATGAAGAAGAGAGTCTCTTGTATTCTTGCAAAGAACAGCTTGGCTTGCGATATTTTAAGAAGAGGTGTTTATCCCAAGGAGAAACAGGTAACAAAAAAGGCGGGTCACAGGAAAATATTTTTTGTTAAGAGAAGCTAGACAGTAGGGGAAACTTTGTGAAGAGAGAAGTATTAGATGGAAGGTTTTATGTAATGAAAGATGATTTATGTTGAAGTTTATGTAAAGGAACTGGGTTTAGGTTATAGGTTAAAGTGATTTCTTTGTAACATACAAATCGAAAGATTGTACAACTGAAAAGAAACTTCTACTATATTCCCCCATATTCTATAAATAGAAGAAATATTCATGAATTGTTTTGTTCAGATTTTTATAATTAATTACATGATAGCTTACATAGATTCTTATACTTAATTACATGATAATATATATATATATATATATATATATATATATATATATATATATATATATATATATATATATATATATATATATATATATATATATATATATATATATATATATATATATATATATATATATATATATATATATATATATATATATACATATATACTTTCATAATACTATGTAACAGCATTGCTAAAATAACAAAAAAAATGCTTGTATGCAAGCACGTCCTATCCTCTCCCACTCAGACACTTGCTCCTGTCCTGGCTTGTTGTATTCGAGACTGCCGCATTTGAGGCTGCTGAATTTCTGGCTTGTTGTATTCGAGGCTACTGCATTTCTGGCTTGTTGTATTCGAGGCTGCTGCATTTGAGGCTGCTGCATTTCTGGCTTGTTGTATTCGAGGCTGCTGCATTTGAGGCTGCTGAATTTCTGGCATGTTGTATTCGAGGCTGCTGCATTTGAGGCTGCTGCATTTCTGGCTGCTGCATTTGAGGCTGCTGCATTTCCGGCTGTTGCATTTGAGGCTGCTGCGACTGAGGCCAGCTGTGACTGAGGCTTCTGCGACTGAGGCCTGCTGCGACTGAGGCTGCTGCGACTGAGGCCTGCAGCGACAAGGGGCTGCTGCGGCTGTGGCTTGCTTCGATTCAGTCCAAAACACATCTACTCTCCTCCGATCACAACCTTATTTATGTATCCTGTCCTATCGCTCCTGTACACCCTCTGGACCCGCCGAAGAGGCGATGGTTCTGGCATTTTGCTTCAGCTCGGTGGAACGACCTGAGGATGTACTTTTCCGATTTCCCGTGGAATGATTACTGCTTCCAGGATAGAGAGACCCCTATGTGTGTGCCCAGCGCATCACAGAGGTGATTGTCTCTGGAATGGAGGCATACATTCAACGTACTTTCTCTACTCCTCATGCCAAAAGCCTTGGTTTAATCACGCTTGTTCTCGTGCTATCAAAGATAGCGAGGCAGCTCACAAAAGGTACCAGAGCCTTCGAGCTCCCGCTAACCAGGACTTTTACATTTCTTCCCGGAATCCTTCATTGATGGAAAATGCCAAAACCTTGCTTTTCTAATTCCTCCCGTGACTTCTGGCATCTAGCCAAAAACATCTCCTCCAACTTCACTTCTTCATCTTTCCCTCGTCTCCTTAGTCCTGACGGCAACACCGCCGCCGCATCTATCTCTAAGGCTGAACTCTTCTCCCAAACTTTCTCTAAAAACTCCACTCTGGGCAATTCTGGGCATATTCCTCCTACTCATCCCCCCTCTGACTCCTTTATGCCTGTTATTAAGATTCTTAAGAGTGATGTTTTCCATACCCTCTATGGCCTCAATCCTCACAAGGCTTATAGACCTGATGGAGTGCCTCCTATTCTCCTGAAAAACTGTGCTTCCGTGATGACACCTTGCCTGGTTAAAATCTTTCGCGTCTGCCTTTCAACATCTACCTTTCCTTCCTGCTGGAAGTATGCCTTTATACAGCCTGTACCTAAGAAGGGTGACCGTTCCAATCCCTCAAACTGCCGTCCTATAGCTTTGCTTTCTTGTCTATCTAAAGCTTTTGAATATATCCTTAACCGGAAGATTTTAAAGCACCTTTCCACATCTGACCTTCTATCTGATCGCCAGTATGGGCTCTGCAGGGGGCGTTCTACTGGTGATCTCCTTGCCTTCCTAACTGATTCTTGGTCATCCTCTCTTAGCCGTTTCGGTGAAACCTTTGCTATTGCGCTGGACATATCAAAAGCCTTTGATAGGATCTGGCACAAATTTTTGCTTTCCAAACTACCCTCCTACGGTTTCTATCCTTCTATTTGTACCTTTATCTCTAGTTTCCTCTCTGACCGTTCTATTTATGCTGTGGTAGACGGTCACTGTTCTTCCCCTAAACCTATTAATAGTGGTGTTCCGCAGGGTTCTGTTCTATCTCCCACTCTCTTTCTGTTGTTCATTGATGATATTTCCAAAACAAACTGTCCTATCCATTCCTACGCCGATGACTCTACTCTGCATTATTCAACTTCTTTTAACAGAAGACCCACCCAACATGAACTAAATGATTCCAGGCTGAAGGCGGCAGAACGCTTAGCCCCAAACCTTACTATTATTTCCGATTGGGGCAATAAGAACTTGGTGTCCTTCAATGCCTCAAAAACACAGTCTCTCCACCTATCCACTCGACACAATCTTCCAAACACCTATCCCTTATTCTTCGACAACACTCATTTATCACCATCTTCAACACTAAACATCCTCGGTCTATCCTTAACTCAAAATATCAACTGGAATCTTCACATCTCTCTCGCTAAATCAGCTTCCTCGAGGTTGGGCGTTCTGTATCGTCTCCGCCAGTTCATCTCCCCCGCGCAGTTGCTATCCATATACAGGGGCCTTGTCCGCTCTCATATGGAGTATGCATCTCACGTGTGGGGGGGCTCCACTCACACAGCTCTTCTGGATAGAGTGGAGTCTAAGGCTCTTCGTCTCATCAGCTTTCCTCCTCCTACTGATAGTCTTCCACCTCTTAAATTCCGTCGCGATGTTGCCTCTCCTTCTATCTTCTATCGATATTTCCACGCTGACTGCTCTTCTGAACTTGCTAACTGCATGCCTCCGCCCCTCCCGCGGCCCCGTTGCACACGACTTTCTACTCATGCTCATCCATATACTGTCCAAACCCCTTATGCAAGAGTTAACCAGCTTCTTCACTCTTTCATCCCTCACGCTCGTAAACTCTGGAACAATCTTCCTTCATCTGTACTCCCTCCTGCCTACGACTTGAACTCTTTCAAGAGAAGGGTATCAGGACACCTCTCATCCCGAAATTGACCTCTCTTTCGGCCACCTCTTTTGATTCTTTTTTAGGAGCATCGAGTAGTGGGCTTTTTTTTATTATTGTTTCCTTTTTTTGTGCCCTTGAGCTGTCTCCTTTGTTGTAAAAAAAAAAAAAAACTATCCCCTATTCTTTGACAACACTCAGCTATCACCTTTTTCAACACTAAACATCCTCGGTCTATCCTTAACTCAAAATCTCAACTGGAAACTTCATATATTTTATCTTACTAAATCAGCTTCCTTGAGCCTGGGCGTTCTGTACCGTCTCCGCCAGTTCTTCTCCCCAGCACAGTTGCTATCCATTTACAGGGGTCTTATCCGCCCTCGTATGGAGTATGCATCTCACATGTGGGGGAAATCCACTCACACAGCACTCTTGGACAGAGTGGAGTATAAGGTTCTTCGTCTCATCAGCTCTCCTCCTCTTACTAATAGTCTTCTTCCTCTTATATTTCGCCGCCATGTTGCCTCTCTTTCTATATTCTATCGATATTTTCATGCTGACTGCTCTTCCGAACTTGCTAACTGCATGCCTCCCCCCTACCCGCGGTCTTGCAACACTCGACTTTCTACTCAAGCTCATTCCTTTACTGTCCAAATCCCTTACGCAAGAGTTAACCAGTATCTTCACTCTTTCATCCCTCACGCTGGTAAACTCTGGAACAATCTTCCTTCATCTGTATTTCCTCCTGCCTATGACTTAAACTCTTTCAAGAGAAGGGTATCAGGACAACTCTCTCCCCGAAATTAACCTTTCTTTCGACAACTCCTCTAACTCTTTTTAGGAGCAGTGAATATCAGACTTTTTATTTTAACATTTGTTACCTTTTTTCATGCCCTTGAACTGACTCCTCTGCTGTAAAAAAAAAATCGTGGGCATGAACACGTCAACAGTAAATCAATAATAAATCGTCTCACACAAACTTGCCATCTATAACAAAAGATGCGTCGATAGCTTATCTCAAAGGCGAAAATAATAATAGTTCTGTAAAGGAATGTAACAAAAAAAGTTAAATTGATAAAGATGTAAACGGAGATAAAATAAACGATTCTAGTCCCCACATATTTGCCACCTAAAAAAAACTTGCGTCGATAACTTGTCTTCATTTGAATGAAAAATGATTGTTAAATAAAGGTCAGTGAAAGCATATAGAGGATAAACGGAAATAAATAATAAACAACAACACATCATAAAATTAAACATGCACATTTTTCTTCAATAAGAAAACATGCGCTGATAGCTTGTCTTTATTGGGGTGAGAATTATTGTTTTGTTAAGGTAGGTGAAAAAAAATAGCAGATGATAATGGAATAAACGAGAATATATATATTGAAACAGCTCCAGCTCAAATACACTCGCAAATTTGCCAGCCATAACACTAAATGAATCGATATATTTTGTTTATGGGATGGTAATATTTGTTTGGTAAAGTGAAACAGAATAGCACAGAACATGGATATAAACGGAAAATAATTAAGTGGCCCAACAGACACACACACACCTGCCGCCGATGACAAAACTTACGTCGATTGTTTTTGCCCAGCGGGATGAAAATGAGAGGTTGGCAAAGGGGAGTAAAACATTATGGCAAATATGACAACAAATGAAAATAACGAATATACAGCAATACAAACAAACATGCAAATTTGCCACCCATAACAAAATATGCGTCAATAACTTCAGTTGAGAGTGATCAAAATAACTGTTATGTAATGTGTAGTGAAGCAAAATCCCATATAATAATGAAACATGCGGGAAAAAAAGTTACAGACCCCGTAACACACAGCAAACTTCATTAAACAAAACACACATCGATAGTTTTATAATTAGTAAAAAAAATAAAGAAATATTTTAAGACTTAAATTAATAGGGAAAAAATAAGATTCCACAAAGTATGTGACACATATATACAGCAAACAAAGGTATTGGCTCATTCATAAATACAGCGTCGATAGATTACGTAAAGGCAAAAGAGTTAGGGAAAAACAAACCCAGGGAGAGTGACAAAGAAAAAAATAAATAAACGGAGGGAAAAAGTGAAGGGGAAATTAAATAAGCTCAGAGTATAACTATTTTATGGGAATATGATCAGGGGGAAAGAAGTGGAAATGAAACAAGTGGAAGGGAAATAATTCGAAAATGATGAGACAAAGAAACTGAAAAATAAACGGGCGAAATAAGAATAAGGGATATAATAAAAATAAAAATAATTGAGCTAAGAGGAAAATAAATGTAAGGGATATAAGTGTTTGGGAATAAACGCAGAAGTAATGCGACAAAGAATATGAAAAAAAGAAACGGAGGGAATATACTGGACCGACTTAAACATTCGCGGGAATCTGTCATGAAATAAATCACTCGTCAATGGATTTTGAGAATAAATAACAGCAACAAATCAGAAATAATATTAACGAATAAGTGGAAAGAAAACTATGAAATAAACATTGGAATAGGCTGAAAAGTTAAATATTCGCGATAACCCGAATTCAAATAAGCTACGAGTCAATAGGTTTTGTGAATAATAGAAAAGTAAACACGAATAAGGTCAACGGACAGAGTGAGAGAGAAACTGAAGAATAAGCGTGAGAATTAGCTACGAACAACATCAACAAACCAGTAATAAATCTAGAGTTCGTAGATTTTGTTTATTATATATAAAACAAAAGTAAAAACGAACAAAGAGAAACTGAAGAATAAACGTCGAAATAAAATACATAAGTCATCTATAGGCTATTCGTGGACATGAACAAGTCAATACTAAATCAAGTGGTCCATATTTTTATAATCAGTAAAGATTAAACAAAACAAAATGAACGAATAGAGCGATAAACTAATAAATGTACGAGGGATTAAGCTGCGCCGACATCAATAAAGGATGAAATCAAACAAGCCTCAAATATATCAAGCTTTGATCGTTTTTGATTAATTGCATATATGAAGAAAAAAAAAAAAAAGACGCCCCGCTGAGAAGGTTTTTGTATACGTTGAATGGAAATGAGGTTGCATCCCACCACCTTTCTTTTTTAGTCGTGTTCTGTCTATAGATGGAGGCTGGAAAGAAGGGAATGCGGAGAGTGGCTTGATAGAATGAATACACAATACAATAAATTCATAATAATAAGGCATTATACTTATGTATTCAGTAAATCCACCACATTTATTTTTTAGCCTTGTTTTATTTATAACTGATGGGTGAGAATCAATGAATGCAGTGTGTGGATAGCTAGCATTTACACACAAGATAGATAAATATAAAGAAGGCATTACATTTGTGTTATCAATAAGTCTTAATATTTGTTTAATCTTGTTCTATCTCTAGTTGTTTGAAAATATATAAATATGCTTGTTGTGGGTTGATAGGATTAATACAAAACGGAAATATATAATGAAAAAGAACTTATTACATTTGTGCTCTCAGTAAATTCGCATATCATATATATATATATATATATATATATATATATATATATATATATATATATATATATATTCGATATATATATATATATATATATATATATATATATATATATATATATATATATATATATATATATATATATATATATATATATATATATATATATATATATATATATATATATATATATATATCTTGATGAAATAAAAGTCAGTAAGTTTATGTACTCAGTAAATTCATATATCCTTTAACATTTATGAAACCCAACTATGTAAACATACAACCAAGTGAGTTCTGTGTTGCTTTACGCTACAAGTCGTTGTTCGTCATATTTTTAATGTACTCCAAACAAAACTAACAGCATAATCAAAACCAAAGCAGTTATCATAACCATTTAATTAGAGAGAAGAAGCCTGAGGGCGGGGGCGGGGGGGGGGGAGAGAGCCACCCGCACTGTGTGATATCACGGCCACAGCCGCGCTTTGTCCCTCCTTCATCGGCTGCAAGCTGCGCGTGATCAGACCCTATCATTCTCTGGACCCAGGTGTGAGTTACTGTCAGCTGCTCGGAATTTGCTACCATTTCATTGAAGGTTTTTCTCTTTTCGTCGCGACGGACCGGGGCCCGACACGTAGATGTCCCTTGTACTTTGCTCTATCCGCTTTGTTTACAAACAAAGGGCGAACCGCTATATACACGGATCTGTGTACGCAGCTTGTCGTGGGCATATGGATGTCCCACCAGTGGTTTAAAGCACGAGAGGGCATATTGTTTTATTATTTCATAGGGAAAACACTTCATGAATCCAATACAGCGCTCTGTTTTGTAATAAGTGAAGTGAAGGGCCGTTCAAAAGCCTTTTTGCGGTGATCCACGGGTACATTTTCGGGAGTGGTAATTTCAAAACAAAATTATATTGATGTGAGTATGACAATTGTTTGGGGGCAGATTGCATTCTTATATATCAGAGGTTACGGTCCATCTCCTGCCCACATGACATTTCTGAACGAAATTGAACGACTCATATCAAGAGTTAAAAAAAGCACCTTATAGGGGTTAATTTTTATTTAAGATATTCTGCTTGGTTATATACGAAACCATCAGACTTCTTCTTATTGTCGGATGATATCCATTTAGGAGAAAATACTGTAAAGGGCCTATTTCATTCTTTCCTGTAAATCTGAAGCCATGTTATCGGGGAGCACCTGCGTACAACTTTGTTCATCAGCAAGTCTTTGTAAACATTCGCCTATGACAATGCGCATTTCTCGAGGACAGCTCCGTAAACGGGGACGTCTACATCACCAGTATACTTTTTAGTGTGGCCTGGTGGTCAGTTCCAGCCCGTTATGACGCTGGTAGGTGTTTATGGTGGCGCCATTTTCCTCGGCTCATGCTGCCCCCTTAGCTAATCTTCGATCCTCTTTTAGTGAGAATCTAAGAGTCCGGGCCGATAGATGATGATCTTCAGGACTCCATGTAGGTAGTCTCAGGCCACTAAGTGATGACTGAAAAGTTGCCAGCTTGTTTGTATCGGTGGGCGGGTCGTAAACCGGCGTACTCCAAGACGCCGCGCTAGCACTCTCACGACTCAGCCACCACCTCCCCAGATAACTCTACAATCTACATTTACATTTATTCCACCATATTGGAGACATCATGGAGCACAGAGACGTTTTTCTCGAGCAATCTTTCACCTAGTCTCCTGCTCAAGACTCCTGTGGAGTAACCGAATTGAAAGCGGATTTGGTCGCGAAAGGGGAATACTGCTTGTCCTACGCCAGTGATCCCTGTATGAAGGCTCGCGTAATTGCCCGCCGCTGTTATTTGAACATTCTTGCCAACGCCTCCCTGGTGACTGATATTGGGAGAGTAGAGGTTAGCGAAAACATGATCACAGTCAGGGATATGTAGCCCGCCAAACATAACCTCGTTCGTAAATTCCTCCGGCCTGAGCAGCGCCTCCAGGACCCTCTGTTCGCACATGTAGTCCCTTTTTATCTTCCCACGGAGCTCGGTGTCGAGGTGCTGCACGTACTGCCAGAAGTTTTTCTTCACGTCACGCGGCGTTGAGGTGCACTGCGTGAAGGGTATGGAATGACAGCCGAGAGGAAGTTTTTTACAGTTCTTCATTAGTCGGCGGGAATTGACGGGGACCCATGTGGAAAGACTGTAGATGTCTCTTTCCAACCCCCCCTCGCGCGCCACCTCCATCATGGACACGTTCACTGCAGCAATGAAGCAGGCGTTGAGGGTGGCGCCAGTGGCTCGGGCCTTGGCAGTGATCTTCTCCACCATCTGCTTGTCGAGGAGCAAAGTCTTCAAATACGTCGTAGTTGGGTTTGCTTCGTTCGGGACACCATAAGCTTCCATGAGCAGGGAAGATGTTTGCTCGGTAAATGTTTTCTGATGGCCGCCATAAGCCTCTCAGGATCCCTTTCTAGTTCTTCCCTAATCTTGTTTTCCCTCTCTGGCCTCCACGCCGTCACGGAGCTCCCCGACTGGCCTAGTGTCCACGGGTGATCCTCCGAGGAGGCTGTCGATGATGTGGGACAACTGCTCCGACATCAGTAGTACGACTATTCCGTCATTAGCAGCATGGTGGATGGACATTAGGAGGTGACACTGATGAGGATATGCTGCCTTCACTTCAGGGAGAGGACAGGGAGCATCTGGAGGACATGGCATGAGCCGAGCATTCCACAGTGGCCCATTACAGAGGTCAAATTTTACTTTATGCAATTCAGAGTGTTCGTGCTCCAAGTCCGTAGAGGTCACCACCTGAAAGACAAAAGCGTCGATGTGTGGTGACTGACTTCAAGAATGACATGTAGCACTCAAAACTTTGCTTATTACCAAAGACAGTCAATGGTGTTATGCCACTGTGCAGCCACGTATCTCTAATAGTACTGTACCTGTAAATCTATTTTTTGTCGAGGCATGTTGGCGACCCACAGCTGCCCCTCCCGTTGCCTGAAGCAAATTCTGAGTGACTCGATCTTGCTGTTGAAAGAAAATGAAAATGAGAAAAGTCTCACATGTGACCACTCTTGAACAGCCTAACTACGTCCTTATGAAGCATAGCTTATCCACCAAGGCATTATATAATGCCAGTGTACGCCCCTGCCCCCACTGCACCTACCCATAGAGGTGGACGAGCGCCTCCTCCATCAGGTCAGGGGTGATGGGCGCCACGGAATTAAAGGTGAGGATGGTGCTCTGACAACACCCGCTCTCCACAGCCGCCACTCTGGCCTGTGTCCTATCGTCTGCGGGGAACCTCCACTTGAGACCCTCCTCTCTACGGGCAGGAAAAGTAATGATCAGGAATATCACCTACATGTTGTTTATTAACCATAACCTAGCACACGGCAGAACTAAATGTGACAATCGATGTAAACGAGGCGTCCCTATGCTTTTTAAGACAACTAAACTAATTCCAGATGTCTACCGGCTTCCTAATTAAACAAATGTCTTTTCCGCCCTACTTTAAGAAATAATCAGCGCTTCTGGATATGGTTATGTGTGGAGAGGATAAGTTTGATGATGGCAAGACCATCTGGGATTACCTTGTGGGTGATCTTCAATGGGAACGTTTAACATACGCCGAAAGTTACTTTTTACCCAGTCTTCCTATTTATTTGAAACATTAACATAAGTTAGGTTACGCTACAGACAACTTTTTTCCCACACAGTTTTTTTTATATTTTTTTATTTGAAATTGGGAGGAAAATGCGTCGGAAAGAAACTGTATCTACACTTGCACAATATAACATTAAAGTTTTTTCACTTAACCTCCGATTTTATGTCATTTTTTAAACATTTTTTATGTGGTGGCTGGGGGCGCCCAACATCCACTCACTTGATGTAGTGTTTCTCCTGTGGAAATGCTACACTAAGTGACAAGCCGAAATAATTGCCAACAAGTATGGTAACCATTTCAACACGCTGGGTGGTAACCAAATGACCAGGGTAGGGGCAGGTCTATCTGAATGAGGAATGCAGCACCCTCAACCTCCCCCGAGCTGTCTTTCCCCGCTTTATCTCCCTCTTCTGTTCACGCTTCTTTCCTTGGGTAGCCGGGTGAGTAATCCCCCCAGGTGTCCTGCGTCCCTGCCCTATGGCGAGCAGTCAGGCCAGCCCCTGATCTGGGCTGGTTGGGGGAGGGGCCTGCACCCCCTCCCCTACAACAAAGTGGCCTTGCCAAAAACAAATTAAAAAGTAGAGGTCGGGGTCGGGGCGCGAGCCTCGACCCCGATCCGGTCTTGCTGGGGGGCCCGACCGCGCGACAGGCTTCCACGATGCATCCGCATCCGCATCAGTGACGGGTACAGGGCAAAACCTACGAGACCCCTGCACCTCGAAGGAGGAATGGCCCCCTAGCCCCTCTTTTTGTTTTGGGGGTGGCCGGGGTGGTGCAGAGGCTGCGCCAGCCCGAAGAACCAGGCCCGGGATAACCTTCGGAGGGTTCTGTGTGGACTCCTGGAACGTCCGGGGCCTCTCGGACGATGATCGACTGCCCCACCTATCAAATGAGCTCAGAAGGCCGAGGGTGGACATAGTGGCACTCTCTGAGACAAGGAGGCCTGGCAGTGGCGAGATCAGTGAGGGGGGTTACACCTTCTACTGGTCCAGCATGAGCAATGGCTTCCGTGTCAGGGGGGGTAGCTATGGGCATCTCCAGTCAATTGCTGCCATTTGTGGTTGAGGTTGCTCCGGTTGATGAGCGTATAATGCGAGTGAGGCTGAAGCACACACTGAGCTTCATGTCTCTTGTTGCAGTGTACGCTCCTACCAAGACGCGCGAAACTGAAGAGAAGGAGACGTTCTACGCCAAACTCGATTCCGTATTAGACCAGTGCCCTCCCCGGGACACACTCTTTGTCCTGGGCGACTTCACTGCTACTACTGGCATTGACAGGGTTGGCTACGAGCTATGTGTTAGTCCCCATGGATCTGGTACCAGGAACATCAACAGGTCTCTCCTCCTGATTTTTTCAAAATACAGAAGGTCGAGAATTGCGGGTTCCTGGTACAGTCAGATACAATAAAAGTGTATCTCCCGGTTGGAGCCGTCAGTGTAGCGCAAGCTTCGTACACAACCGCCACCCAACCACTCCACCAATAGCTGTCGCGACCGGGTCATGACCTGACCTGAGTGGATGATGGCTGACTTTGCTCCACACACTCTCTCTCTCTCTCTCTCTCTCTCTCTCTCTCTCTCTCTCTCTCTCTCTCTCTCTCTCTCTCTCTCTATATATATATATATATATATATATATATATATATATATATATATATATATATATATATATATATATATATATATATATATCAAACACACACACACACACACACACACACACACACACACGCACACATTTGAAAATAGTAGGAACTCTTTGCTTCCCAATAAAGTTCCCTGGTGTGGCTGGGCCTTGAGAGAGCAATCACTTAGGGGCGGATATGCGAAACTCATTAAGGAGTGACAAGCGGAAATGAGGGGCCTAAGCGGGGTCAGGAACTCGTGTGTGTGTGTGTGTGTGTGTGTGTGTGTGTGTGTGTGTGTGTGTGTGTGAGAGAGAGAGAGAGAGAGAGAGAGAGAGAGAGAGAGAGAGAGAGAGAGAGAGAGAGAGAGAGAGAGAGAGAGAGAGAGAGAGAGAGAGAGAGAGAGAGAGAGAGAGAGAGAGAGAGAGAGAGAGAGAGAGAGAGAGAGAGAGAGAGAGAGAGAGAGAGAGAGTAACAAGCTTTGTGTGTGTCCCCGGGTTCCAAGAAAATGAGACACAACACGCACATTAAAATTAATATTACATATATAATTACATCTACTATTTACACTTAAAGCACTTAACACTTAATAAACAAAGTAAACCAATAATAATGCCAAGCGGGGTTGAGGCGACGGTGGCTACTCCCTGCTAAGGACGGTAAATGTTCATAGAGTTGCCCATCTCATTGTGGTACTTCTCACCATAACCATGGGTTAGATCTCACAATTCAATGCATTTTGAACCCCATATATATATATGCATCGCAAATTAATAGCAACGCTGCTAGCGATTTTTGAGAAGTTAGGGAATTTTTTTGCGGCCGCCTCGGGGCGTCACGGTGGGAACGGGGATACTTTGTTCCCCGTCTCTTCTCACACTTACCATCGGTTAGATCTCATTATTCTACGCATTTTGAACCCCATTTATGTGCGTCGCAAACTGCTGCTAACGCCGCTAGCGATTTTTGAAGTTAGCGAGTTTTTTTGTGGCCGCCTCGGGGAGCAATTGAGGGCGCTGGGAGGGAGAGCGTGACATTTTCATGTGTTGACATTTCACGAGTAACTAACACACGGGTAACTAACACACCTCGCAGAAATAAGTCGAATATACATGTGGGGGGGTCGAGGGGGGCGAAGCCCCCCCGTTAGCTGTTAGGGCGTAAAGTTCGGTTGGGTTAGTTTAAATATGTTCCCCCACCCTAAACCCTCTGCAAGCTATTTTGCAGCTGCGGCGGCGGATGATGAAATTGCAATAAGTCACTTTTTAGTAGTTTCCGAAGAAAAAAACTGTCTCCAAATGAAAAAGCACAAGGCCGCTGATGTTGAGCGTCGGTGCCGCCGCTCGCAGCACGGCAGCCGTTGGTCCACTCGTTCATTTTTGCCCATCAGGTGCTTCTTCTACTGTGAAAAAAATAGTTTAATAATATGCGTGTGCCCAATTGAAGAACAGAAAACTTTGTGGAAGTGAGGCCACATCTGTCAAAATAACTGGATGGAGTTCATGGGGAAGGCAGGTTAGAACTGCTCATGAGGGGCAGGGAGCCTTAAAGCGCTCAAGTACACTTGGATCCATAAGATTGGGCTCGTGTTTGCGGCGTCCCGCATGGATCAGTCTTAGGGCAATAATAATTACTCTTTATCAGCTTCATCAACAATCTTAGCTACGATGTGTTTATCAGCTACATCAGCGATATTTACAACGGTGTGTTTATCAGCTACATCAGTAATCTTTGGATAGGCGGTGGCTGAGTGGCTAGCGTGCGGGAACCGCATTCACCGCGTGATGGACGACACGGGTTCGAATTACCACGCTACCACCTGGGATTTTCAAGCACCGTCGAGTGGCCATAGGCTACCCACATGATGTCCTGAAAACCACCCATCAACCCGGACTCTAGAGGAAACCGTCCAATCGAATTAAGAATGAGTTCCGGGGGGCAGCATGATGCTAGAAAAGATGGCGAGACTATAAAACACGTGCCTGCGCCATGACGGGCTGAGTCCGACTACCATCCAGGCCCCCCAAGAAAAGCCTACCGGCGCTATAGGCGGACATGTAAAAAAAAAAAATTCTTAAGTGAGGTGTGTTTATCCGCTACGTAAATAATCTTGACTACGGTGTCCGTAATGAACACCACTGAGTGCCGGAAATCGAACCCGAGCCTTCCGAGTAGAGGCCAGGCAGCATTTCAACTATGCCAACGATGAGCTAGAAGATCACCGCGCCAGAAGCCGCTTCTGCGGACTATACTTGACACCCTCGCCCCGTACTGTGGAGAGAAGGTACCCGTGGCCCGTCGGATCTTTCGGTCGGTGATCTTTTAGCTCATCGTTGGCCTAGTTGGTATGCTACCTGGTTTCTACCGGAAGGCTCGGGTTCGATTCCCGGCAATCAGTAGTGTTCATGGCGGATATTTTCACTGTGTTATTGCGGTTTCTCTAATGTTTACATACACCGTATGTGCCACAGTGCAGGGCGAGGGCGTCAGGTATAGTCCGCAGAAGCGGCTTCTGGCGTGGTGATCTTTTAGCTCATCGTTGGCCTAATTGGTATGCTACCTGGCTTCCACTCGGCAGGCTCTGGTTCGATTCCCGGCACTCAGTGGTGTTCATTACAGATATTTTCACTGTGTTATTGCAGTTTCTCTACATTAGCGATCGTGACTACGTACAATGTGTTTATCAGCTACATCAATGATTTTGACTGTGGTGTGTATCAGCTACATCAGCGATCTTGACTACAGCATGTTTATCAGCTATATAAGCGATACTAACTAACGTAGAAGCAGTGACTTTAAGTTTACTGATGAATTTTTTAATTGGACGACAGAGAGGAGGCAGGTTCATTGGTAAAAGTTATAGCAACCAGAACACAATAATTATCCATAAATTATGTCTGTCGCTGGTTAAGCCTCACCTTGATTATTCTGTTGAGTTTTGTTGCCCCGATTACATAGATAATGTAGATTGTCTTGAAAAAGAAAAGAATTACTAAAATGATTCAAGGATTTAGAAACTTACCTTACAGAAAAAGACTAAAGAAAACTTACTTTCCTCCATTGGAAAGACGTATACTTAAAATATTATTCACATTTTAAACGTGTAAAAGTCTTGATGAAGTAGGTATTATGTTCAGGAAAAAATTGGCAAAAACTGGTTCACGAACAGTGCGGTGGAGGAGTGAAGCAAACTGAGCATATAATTATGTTGCTGATGCAAACACGACTGAAAGTTTTATATGGAGGTAAGATATATTACTGGATGGGGAAGAACTTCGTGAATTGCCCCATTGCCTTGTTTCGACTATCTTGTCTCTTATAGTCTCGTTAAATCCTCGTGTATCATTGTAAAAGGCACTGTAGGTCCTCTTCCTGAAAAAAAAAAGATATATACAATATAAACAACTATAGCCGATGCCAAGCAAAGCGACAGGCAAATGATTCAGCAAGTAGGGCACGGGCAGTCCCTCCCGCCAGTAGTGTCAGTTACGGCCGATGTCTCCCTTACACTTCTGGCTGGGCAGGAGGAGGATTTCCTCCTCCTCAGCCATTCCCTTGAAGTTCGCTCTGAGCCTGTCACAGCGAAACCTCCCCCCCCTCACACACACACACACACACACACACACACACACACACACACACACACATCTCACCCTTCCCTTCCTATTCACACCTGCACGTCACAGGATACAATAGAAGGAGTGTGGGTTATGAAGGGGAGGCTCTTTCTGTCTATATATTTTCCTTCTTTATCATTATTTTTTTCTTTCTATTTCTTTTTCTTTCTCACTACTTTTTTATTTCTTTATTTTCTTTCTGATTAATTAATATCTTTCTCTCTTTCTTTTTCTTTCTTATTATCTCTTTCTTTCTTTCTTTTTAGTTCTCATTATTTCTTTCTCTCTTTCTTTTTCTTTCTCATTATTTATTTCTTGCTCTCTTTTTTTTCTCAGTATTTCTTTCTCTCTGTTTCTTTTTCTATTTCTTTCTTTCTCTCTTTCGTTTTCGTCCTCATTATTTCCTTATCTCATATTTTTTCTCATTATTTATTTATTTCTCTCTTTGTTTTTCTTTCCCATTATTTATTTATCTCTTTCTTTTGCTTCCTCTTTCTCTTTCTTCCTCTTTCTCTTTCTTCCTCTTTCTTTTTCTTCCTCTTTCTTTTTCTTTCTCCTTCTTTTTTTCCATCTTTCCCCTCTTTCTTTTTCTCTTCCTGTTCATTCTGTATATATTGTTCTTTATAAATCTGACTTTCTTTCTTTCTTTAGCGGGGTATGGGAGCACGAATGGGCTTGACTGCGCTCCTTGGGATTAACTGGCCAGCTTAGGACTCTGTAGATATTCACGTTGATATGCTAGCTAGTGACACCGCATTAGGGCACCGGAATGCTTCAGATAGTCTAGGCGATTATGGCAAACCTTTCCTCCTCCTACTCTCTCTCTCTCCTTCTCTCCCTCCCTCTCTCTCTCTGATAATAAAGACATTTAACAGATATGTTGTTACTGATTGTAGAAGTGAAATAAGTAGGAGGGGCAGAGGAAACTATGGTAAAATGAAGTTTCTTTAAGAATTGAAACAAACAAGTTGGAGATCACCAGTGTCAAATGAGGTGGAGGGAGAAGTGGGCGGAGGTGCGAACCCTCATTAGGCGGAAGGATGAGAGGGGGTGGGGAGGGCGGGAAGATGATTATTGGAGCGTTCAATCTTGGCGCCTCAACTGCGGGCTCATATGGCGCCGAATTTAATACAAAGAAAATATTATATTATAAAACTATAAAAACGGTTGAAAAAACATGATAAAGAACGACACAAATAAAACTATGTAAAACTGGTTAAAATAAACAGAAACTTGATAAAAAACAACAATAACAGGTCAATAAAACCAACAGGAGGTTAAGGACGCCTGCCTCTTGTAGGAAGCCATAAACGTCATGTCCCGGGGAGAGTGCCTTCTCCCCAAGCACCAGAGAGAGAGAAAGAGAACTCCCATCTCCACCCCTGACACCAGGGGAGGTACAGTTCTCGCAGGTCCCTCGATACTGGGGCACTCGACTAGCAAGTGCCGAACAGTCAGGGGGATCAAACTGTCATCACAGTAGGGCTGAACTCCCCGGGACATGAGGAAGCCGTCGTGGCAACTGCAGCCGTCCACCTGCGCTGCCACACACTCTTGAGTGCAGACCGCACGGTGGGATGTAAATCCCGGGGTGGAAGAGCGCACTGATAGAGAGGACGAGAAGCAGCAGCCCGCGCAGAGACGTGGGCAGGTACCCAGCAAAAAATATTTGGTGGCCACGCCTTTTGGCCAGAACCAGCCAGCTAAAAATTTATAAAACTATAGGGTGGATGCCTCTAAATTCTTCAATTGCGGACAGGGCTGCCTGTGAGTCAGAGTAGACGGTAAAAAAACGACAGGCAAAGTAAAGATTCTGCGGTAAATATTGAGGCTAAGGGAGGTAATGTTCCGGAACTGGAAAAATCTAGAAAGACAGCTCCAAATCCGACGCCAGCATCGGCTTTGGAGCCGACCGTATATACTGATACAGAATTGGCGCGACTTGCTGTGTGTGACAGGAAAAGCTGCCGAGCAGTTGCTGTCGAGATACTTGCTTTGTTGAAGTTGAGGTACCGGCAGAAATGTGTGTTTGGGAACTCCCACGCTGTGATGGGGGGTACCTGATAAACTGCTATTGGGAAGTATGGTAGTGAAAGATATTCCGGACACGGAAACCAAAGGGGCGTGGTAGGAGAGGCTGGTTTTTGTATATTACATATACATTGATGTCTGAGGTAACAATGGAGGCAGGGTTGTTTGGCTGGCGTTGTAGCCTGTACCAGTATTAAGAAGTCCGTCTCTCTGCAAGTCTAAAGGTGGTATTCCTGCGTCAACTAAAATACTTGATAGTTGACAGTCGAACTGCAGCGTGATGGACTGCATCAGTTGTACGGAGGTGGGAGGTTGTTGCTGATGTGTATACTTCCAGCCGTAGGACAGTCTCGACCCGATGAGTGCCTGGTAAAAGCGTAGTAGTATAGTGCTGTCAGCGCCCCATGAAGTGCATGACAGGACACGATAGAGATCGAGCGATCTCATGCACTTAGTTTTTAAGGCTTTTAAGTGTGGGAGCCATGTGAGGGGCCTATCGAGGACAAGTACCAAAAACTTGTGTTCTTCCGCAACAGGTAGTCGTGAACCGCACATGATGAGATCAAGGTCTGGATGGTGACTTATCAGGCGGCACAAAGTGCATGGCAACCGTCATAGATGGTGAGAATCGGAGGGCATGATTCTCCGCCCATCTGGATATTCTGTCGATGGCATGTTGCAGTCTTCGTTCCGCGGAGGACATCCGAGACGCCGAATACCAGATTGCCAGGTCGTCGACCTAGAGGAAGGACGACACCCCCTCTGGGAACGACGTTGTAACTCCATTTATGGCCACGGCAAAAAAGATGACACTGAGGACGCTTCCTTTGGGAACTCCTTCCTGGTGTTCATAGAGGGGTGAGTAGGAGGCACCAACTCTTACGCGGAAAGACCGTCGCTCTCAACAACCTCAATAAACTTTGGCATCCTTCCACGGAGACAAAAGCTATGAAGCTGGTTTAAAATCCCATACCTCCATGTTGTGTCGTAGGCCTTCTCGAGGTCAAAGAAAATACACACCATGTGTTGTCTTTCTGCAAACGAGCAGCAGATAGCTGATTCAAGACGCATGAGGGCATCATTCTACTGTTGTTCTCATCTTCCGAAACCCTGCCTGGTAAGGAGACAGGTGGTTATTGCTCTCTAGATGGTGTACTAGGCGAAAATGTACCATCTTCTCCAGAAGTTTGCAAAGGCAAGATGTTAGAGCAATTGGTATGTAGTGCAAGGACTGACAATCATCCTTCCCATGTTTACGGATGGGAAGTAGACTGGCTTTGCGCCATTCAGTTGGCATGATACCAGTCTGCCAGACTGTGTTATATATTTGGGGCAGCAGGGTCGTAGTGGTAGGGCTAAGGTGTCTGATCATGGTATACTATATGGGATATTATCGGGATCCGGGACGTTGTACCGGCAGGCAAAGTAGAGCAAGTCCTTGTCGAGAGCTCTCTCAATTAGAACACATGCGCCCTGGTGATGGCCAGTGTTCGCTGCAGTGGTGTCAAAACCCATGCCGACGATTCGGTTGGTCAGTCCCCATTCTTGCACTGCGTCGACAACAGCGCGAGCAGCATCAGTGCCGCTGCCACTGGGAAGCTTGGCTACTCCGAGGAGCTTAAATTCGCTCTACCCCGACACCAGGATTGGGAGACGATCGACGTGTTTCTTAGTAGTGAGGTCCATCATCATTTTCCATCTAAATGTACTATGAGAGGACCGTCAGACTTGATCTCCTCTTTCAGAGAAAATGCATGGTGTTCGCGATGTTGACGGCAGTGATCGTGGATGGAGCTTCGGTTGATATTCAGTTCCTCGGGGTTGTGGCCCAGAGAGCGTGCTGTCTCTGTCAACACGTAGACAGCTGCACGGTCGCTCACCTTCGCTCGATCAAGGGACGCGGCTCCGCCTGGCGTCACGACGTTTATCAAGCCATGTTTTGCCTGTTTTGGCTCGCTGGGGCCACTGGCGCTGCTGTGGGAGCTTCGAGTTGGGCTACTGACAGGAGTGCTGCTGCTGCTGCTAGATGATTCAAACTCCGCGGTCGCCGACGATGTTGTGGCCTCGTGAAGCGCCT
The DNA here is from genome assembly GCF_024679095.1 of Eriocheir sinensis. Classification (NCBI taxonomy): domain Eukaryota; kingdom Metazoa; phylum Arthropoda; class Malacostraca; order Decapoda; family Varunidae; genus Eriocheir; species Eriocheir sinensis. The sequence goes on from NC_066552.1 coordinate 14,329,760, forward strand.
TTTCCTGCCTTGATGTCTGGGCCGCGTGGCGTTCTGCAACACGCTTCTCAAGAGCAGCTTGCACGGGATCAAAGCCGCCCATCCTCCAATGTTGACCAGGCTCGCGCTGGGTGAGGAGGAAGTCCTTGTCCTCCGCGTTTGTCATTATTGCCATGGCATCTGCATGGGCCACGTCGAACAAGTCATCTAGTTTCTCACCAAATTTATTTTATCGCTCACTTTGAGTCGAGGTAGTGCGTTTTTTGTTCTTCCGGATAAGGGCATATTCTTTATGCACCTTCTCGATCTTCGTCTCCACCTTATCAATTCGCTGCTTTGGAATTCTTGCCCTCGCCCAGACTTATTCCACAATGAGGAACACCTCGTGTGCCGAAACGCGTATCGTATTCTTCCGAACATCGAGCTTGTAAATAACTAGACCTAGGACTTCTCTTCCAGATGCTAGTTGGTCTCCAGGGATTGTTTCCCGTGGTGCCACAAGGTATCGGTTCTTCATTTTGGTGCTTGCCATCACACACAAAGACAAAAGTGCACGTCAGGAAAAGAAAATTATACAATTTTAGACGGATGAAAACTGATGAATTATGTTATCATTGAAACATTTGCTACAATTAACTTAGAAAGGCATTCCTAACAAGGTATTAGACAATATTACTACACATGTCAGTGTTGTTTTCTACTAACGGGAATTATATAAAACACCATCTTGGGCATTTGTTTGCGACAAACCACTCTTTGCCGTTTAACACTACATTGATTTGGGGTGAAACTTCAAGGTCATTGAGCACCAGGTAAATGCCATGCTATTTTGATAAAATTTTGGCTACAGTGTTTTCTAATGAAGTGGAACAGGAATCCGAGTGGGGAACACTATTTTTACAACTTTTATTTTAACGACCACCTTAAAAAAAATAAAAAAATATATATATATATATATATATATATATATATATATATATATATATATATATATATATATATATATATATATATATATATATATATATATATATATATATATATATATATATATATATATATATATATATATTTTTTTTTTTTTACAACAAAGGAGGCAGCTCAAGGGCACACAAAAAAATAAAACAATAATAAAAAAAAAAGCCCGCTACTCGGTGCTCCTAAGAAAGAAACAAAAAAGGTGGCCGAAAGCAAGATCAAATACGGCAGGAGAGATGTCCTGATACCCTCCTCTTGAAAGAGTTCAAGTCGTAGGCAGGAGGAAATACAGATGAAGGAAGATAGTTCCAGAGTTTACCAGCGTGAGGGATGAAAGAGTGAAGATGCTGGTTAACTCTTGCATAAGGGGATTGGACAGTATAGGGATGAGCATGAGTAGAAAGTCGAGTGCAGCGGGGCCGCGGGAGGGGGGGAGGCATGCAGTTAGCAAGTTCAGAAGAGCAGTAAGCATGAAAATATCGATAGAAGATAGAAAGAGACGCGACATGGCGGCGGAGTTTGAGAGGTAGAAGACTATCAGTATGATGAGGAAAGCTGATGAGACGAAGAGCCTTAGACTCCACTCTATCCAGAAGAGCTGTGTGAGTGGACCTACCCACACATGAGCTGCATATTCCATACGAGGGCGGACAAGGCCCCTGTAAATGGACAGCAACTGTTCGGGGGAGAAGAACTGGCGGAGACGGTACAGAATGCCCAGCCGCAAGGAAGCTGATTTAGTAAGAGATGAGATATGAAGTTTCCAGTTGAGATTTTGAGTTAAGGATAGACCGAGGATGTTTAGTGTTGAGGAAGGTGATAGCTGGGTGTTGTCAAAGAATAGGGGATAGTTGTTTGGAAGATTGTGTCAAGGGGATAGGTGGATAAACTGTGTTTTTGAGGCGTTGAAGGACACCAGGTTCCTCTTGCACCAATCGGAAATAATAGTAAGATCTGAGGCTAGGCGTTCTGTTCCCTCCAGCCTTGAGTCGTTAAGTTCCTGTGGATGAGTCTCCTATTAAATGAAGTTGAGTAATGCAGAGTGGAATCATCGGCGTAGGAATGGATAGGACAGTTCGTTTTGGAAAGATCATCAATGAACAACAAAAAGAGAGTGGGAGATAGGACAGAACCCAGTGGGACACCACTGTTAATTGGTTTAGGGGAAGAACACTGACCGTGTACCACAGCAGAAATAGAACGGTCAGAAAGGAAACTGAAGATAAAGGTTCAGAGAGAAGGCTAGAAGCCGTAGGAGGGTAGTTTGGAAAGCAAAGATTTGTGCCAGACCCTATCAAAAGCTTTTGATATGTCCAGCGCAATAGCAAAGGTTTCACCGAAACGGCTTAGAGAGGATGACCAAGAATTAGTTAGGAAGGCAAGGAGATTACCAGTAGAACGCCCCTTGCGGAACCCATACTGGCGATCAGATAGAAGGTCAGAAGCTTTAGATAGACAAGAAAGTAAAGCTATAGGACGGTAGTTTGAGGGATTGGAACGGTCACCCTTCTTAGGCACAGGCTGTATGAAGGCATACTTCCAGCAGGAAGGAAAGGTAGATGTTGACAGGCAGAGGCGAAAGAGTTTGACCAGGCAGGGTGTCAGCACAGAAGCAAAGTTTTTAAGGACAATAGGAGGCACTCCATCAGGTCCATAAGCCTTCTGAGGATTGAGGCCAGAGAGGGCATAGAAAACATCATTTTGAAGAATCTTTATAACAGGCATAAAAGAGTCAGAGGTGGGATGAGTAGGAGGAATATGCCCAGAATCGTCCAGAGTGGAGTTTTTACAAACAGTTTGAGAGAAGAGTTTAGCCTTAGTGATAAATGAAACGGCAGTGTTGCCGTCAGGACTGAGGAGTGGAGGGAAAGATGGAGAAGTGAAGTTGGAAGTGATAATTCTCACTGGATGCCAGAAGTCACGGGAAGAGTTAGAGAAAGCAAAGTTTTGGCATTTTCTATTAATGAAAGAGTTTTTGGTTAGTCGGAGATTTGGCACGATTCCGGGCAGAAATGTAAAGTTAATAATTAGCATTAGTTTGAACGCTCTGGTACCTTTTGTGAGCTGCCTCTCTTTCATTGACAGCACGATAACAAGCGTGATTAAACCAAGGCTTTTTAGCGTGAGGAGTAGAGAAAGAACGTGGAATGTATACCTCCATTCCAGAGACAATCAGTTCTGTGATGCACTGAGCACACACAGAGGGGTCTCTATCCTGGAAACAAGAATCATTCCACGGGAAGTCGGTAAAGTACATCCTCAGGTCGACCCACCGAGCTGAAGCAAAATGCCAGAAACATCGCCTCTTCGGTGTGTCCAGAGGGTGTACAGGAGCGATTGGACATAATACATAAATAAGTTTGTGATCGGAGGAGCCCAGCGGAGATAACAATTTGGCAGAGTAAGCAGAAGGGTTAGAGGTAAGGAAGAGGTCTAGTATGTTGGGCCGGTCTCCAAGACGGTCGGGAATACGTGTAGGGTGCTGAACCAACTGCTCTAGGTCATTGAGGAGAGCAAAGTTGTAGGCTTGTTCACCAGGCTGGTCATTGAAAGAGGATGAAAGCCAAAGCTGGTGGTGAACATTGAAATCTCCTAGGATGGAGATTTCAGCGAACGGAGAGTGGGTCAAGATGTGCTCCAATTTAGAGTTCAAATAGTCAAAGAATTTTACATGATTAGTAGAGTTAGGTGAGAGATAAACAGCACTGATGTATTTAGTAATAGAATGACAATGAAATCTTAGCCAGATGGTGGAAAATTCACGAGAGTAAGTGATGTCGTTGAGCACGTAGACGCATCATCCAGCTTTGGATTGACATTTAGGATAGATATAGTAAAAGGGAATAGAGTAGAGATTGCTGTCAGTAGCCTCAGAGACCTGTGTTTCGGTGAGGTTTAGAGGAGGAGAGGTGGTGATGTGTGTGTGGGTGTGTGGGTGGGTGTGTGTATATATATATATATATATATATATATATATATATATATATATATATATATATATATATATATATATATATATATATATATATATATATATATATATATATATATATATATATATATATATATATATATATATATATATATATATATATATATATATATATATATATATATATATATATATATATATATATATATATATATATATATATATATATATATATATATATATATATATATATATATATATATATATATATATATATATATATATATATATATATATATATATATATATATATATATATATTTTTTTCTGATTCAAATGAAGAAAGTTGTTTTTAGCAATGCGAAATATCCGTTTGGCACATTGTCCATAGGTATAATATCCGCTAGGCACATTGTCATGGTAGTTAAACTACCCGTAGGCAGACTGTCCGACCACGGCAGTTCCACCCTTGGAGATCGGTCGTACTCTCGTTCACACTTTTGTTTGCAAGTTATGACAAAATTAATAGTAATTAAAACCTTAGGAGGACACCTGGTGGTGCAAATATTGGGAAACTGAAGATATGAAACTTGATGTGTTTATGTATAGGACGTAAAACATGCTGGCCCTGCCCCTCTTGAAAAAAAATAACTGCGGACGAACCTGTGAGATATTCATATTTCACCTATCTGATACCAAAAATGCCACGATGAGTTGGAGCGGCCCGAAGAACGCTCCAGCACGAAGACTCACCCTGCCGGCTTACTGGACGTGGCGATGTGGGGGAGTCGTTTCCCCCGTTTCACGTTGGTGCCGATGGTGGACGTCCCAGTGCTGGTGGTGGTGGTGATGTTGGCCTTAGTGAATGTTGTGGCCCACGCCCGACACCCCCTGGACGCCGCTGAACGAATCATGGTCTGCATAGGAGAGAGCTTTTAAGAATGAAAACATTGTTCTACAAACTGATTTTTTCCGATATCTCTAAGGCACAACCCCCTCCTCGGCGTTGTATGAATTATGTAAGTTATTGCACGGCAGGCTCAGGCCTGTACTATAAAGCCAATTATAAGATATAATAATAGCATTCATATTTGTAGTAAAAGACCATTATAAGTCATATATATATATGAAGTAATTTTTGAATCCCATGATTTACTCATATACTTCTATACTTGTGAATGCTTTTTTTTATATGGGGAGAGTATCTGCAGTGATAGAATATAAGTAAGAACGCATAGAAGAATGAGTGAAAAATGTATAACACGTGCATTTAAAGTTAATTATAATATCTATCGCATCAATCCAAGAATACAGTAATGATTCTCTTAGAAATAATATATAAAAATTGACATGATCACTTCAAATTATATGATAAGTAAATAGCAGCTGATGCGACTTTTTTTTATAAAGATTTGCAAGCGCATGGACTTGTATGTTAGCATGCCGTGCCCTGTCACCTCTCTCTACCTTATCTGTGCAAAGCAGTCTTCTCCCAGCCATCAATATAATTTTGTGTGACCTGCCGTTGTTCTGCATTACGCTACCAAGGTATATGAAATTCTCAAAGATATCAATGTCCTCGCCCCTAATAATATATTGTTTCATCTAGTAATGTAACGGGGTACCGGGGGGCGTTTAAAGGGCGTTGATAAAGACTTCAGCTTCCTTAGGGCGAATATATTCTTAGCCTATATGTACAAGGAGCGCCGGAGCGAGAGCGACTGCCGTTGTGTGTTAGTCGGACTCTCGTGAAGGAGTGACGAGTTACAGGTTGGAAAATAATTGTTACAATTGGTCACGTACGTCAAGGTGACCTCCACGCACTATGAAATGCGTTGTATACGAACTGAGACGGTAAACACTGACGGACGACATTCCTATAAGGTGGCGTGATCTATCTGTCGTGGGTCTTTTCCATTGACAATTGTATGCCTAATTCGTGGTGATATTAAATAATAATAATAATAATAATAATAATAATAATAATAATAATAATAATAATAATAATAATAATAATACATTGATATCCTACTATAACACTGCTCGGTTACCTACCAGTGATCGCGACCTCGCGATATACAAAAATCTAACTAGCAGTCTAGTTACCATTAACATACATAGTGGGAGTTTGTTAAGCAGACTGCCTATGATACAATTACATTAAAACACTGGCTATGTAAGAACATATGTGTAGTCATAATATAAATAGGGAGAGGTAAAACACAACGTGTGTGACATGAAACATAAGAAATCTCTCAAAAGATAAATATAAGGACACATGTATAAGAGGCTATCGACTGGCATAGTTACAGACAATGAAACGTTCAACTAGCTCCTAAAAAAAATACAGTAGTGCAACATACAGTAGTGCAACATAGTACAATGTTAAGTATAGGAGCAGGGGAATGCCAGGTTTCTGTCATCTGACTTGCTTGAGAAAAGGAAAAACTACCTTGCCAGTGGCCTCCCTGCATCCAGTCGCCGTGTCTGCACAACCAAATAATCGTGCAGGACAGAGTTCCTCCTAATAAGGTAGCACATGACGACGAGACTGACGAACATCAGAAACATTGTTACAAAAAATCCAGGGTACAAGTAGGGACGATGCAAGTATTCAGGCAGCGTTTCCTCCAGGGTTTCCGCAAACTCTGTTTTGTTTGCGAAAGACAATGAATTAAGGGAATTAGTCACATAAGAGATGCTGGAGAAGTAAATGTTATCGAGAGACCGTAGTGGAAACACTCGATGGGAAATATTGGCCGTGAAAACCAGACGGATCCGGGACGGGTACCTTGTTATGTTAGTGGAGCGGATATAGCATGCTTCCGTTATGGCATAGTGACCAGTAACCCGTTGATAAGTGGTACCCTCCGGGCAGATGACCGATACATAGAAGGACTGAGGGAAATAGAAATAATGCAGACCCTGAAAGTTCTTATGGAAAACAGGTGTTGGTGGTAGCTGCTTGTAAGGGCACAGGGAAAGAGCGTCAGACGCGTTCACGCGGGTGAGGGCGATCTCGCATACCCCTACCCGAACTGGTAGGAAGGCAAAGAGAGACGCAGAGCAATAGAATCGCCTGAAGACCGTCTCCTTGCAATACTGCAAGAGTGAGTAGCTACCCGTTGAATACAGAGCGAAATTCTTCGCGATTAGAACAAGAGACGGGGACGTGTCCAGGGCTAACACACTGTCCTTTGCTGAAAAAGGGAACGGGACAATTTCGTGTGCCTCAAACACGTTCTCCGTCTGAAATGGAACATGATTGATTATGGTATCGGGGGTGAGGCTGGACTCAATCAAGGGGTAAAAATATTGTCTCATGTCTGGGTTGAATAAAGGTGTGAGGCTATAATTTTGATACCCGTGTAGAGGGAACAAGGCAGGTGTGACTCTACCGTGCGCTGCATCAACCATGTTGCTAATAACCTGCTGATTTGCCGTTGCGACAGAGTTAATGACGTTTTCCAATACATGCAAGGCCTGATCTAGGAAGAGAAACTGATTCACCTGGTCGATCTGTTTGACAACTATTTTGATAACCTCTACCATCTTATTTGTCTGCTCTAGCAGTTCCTCAATGTTAGTACGCAACAGCGCAAGTTTTCTACAACTGGCGTTGATCACCCTGCGATTTCGGGCAGCAAAGGAAAGTACATGAGCGTAGTGGTCCCGCAAAACGCGTACGTCCTCGTCTGTTGCCGTACCGAAGAGGAACTTTGAGGCGGACCCAACGATGTTGAGCAGCCCCCTCTTTACCCGAGAGTGAACTGAGTGAAAACTATAATCCATGTCTACCTCATCAACGTTTCCCCGTAAGAACAGAATCCTATCCTCCAGTAGTTGAAAAAGATTCAGAGAGTTGGTACTAGAAGGTGTCTTTGATTCCCAAGTCTTGGTAGCCCGTATGGCGTCCGCCATGCCGAGTAGTTTTTCTGAGACTATCCTGATTGTGTCAGTTGTGTTGGTCAAGGAAGTATATGGATATTTTACGAGGAGCACATCTTCTTGGAGGAAGACCTCTCCTATGTGTGCCGTGAGGGCGCCAGGCTTCAGGTGGATGGGTGTCGTTGCAAGCAGGGAGCCGAGGGACAAGATGATCAGAAAACGCAACATCATGATCTGAAAGTGGTGGGAATGAAGTATTTAAAACCGTGGTCTCAAGTTATAGCTATGGGTGTTGGAATTATCTTGTTGAACATTTGACTCTGAGGGGGAATTACCAATATCAAGGTCCAAAGGTGAGGGAATTACTTTCAGACGATCACTGTGAACTTATAGACTGACTCCACTATTTGACTCGAGAACCTCGAACCGATTTCCCCTGACATTCCGAACAACTCGGTAAGGACCCACAAATTTAGCCCCCAGTTTCGAACTCCTTTCCGCTTGCTTAATCATGACTGTGTCACCCTCTTTTAATTTCACCGGGACGGCCTGTTTGTGTTGTTTTGACATCATTTCAACCTTCGTAGCTTTTAACGTACACCTAACCTCTGAGTGTATCTTGGAAAACATATGCATCTGCTGTTGTGCGTACCTATCAATGCTGTAGAGAGGTTGTTGTGGTTTTGTTAGGAAGTCGTATGGAAGACGTTTCTCCACCCAACAGAAGATGTAGTAGGAAGACTTCCCCGTAGAGTCGTTTACCGACGTATTTATGGAATCGGCTATATGCGATAGCCAATCCTCCCAGTTATCGTGGAGATCGTTCACGATAGGCCTGAGGACCTGTAAGATTTTCCTCTTAGCCCTCTCCGCCAACCCATTAGCAGCTGGGTGATAAGCTGTGATGAAGGATTGCGTGATGTTAAACTGAGCGCATATTTCGCTCAATACTGTGTTAATAAACTCGGTGCCATTGTCACTCAAAAGAATTCGAGGAGACGAATGTGGACACAGCACGTACGTCACGAGGGCATGGGCCTTGAGAGACACTAGAACTAGAAACCTAGAGAACTGGTCGACGCACACCAATAAGTAGCGCGAACCAGGTTGGCTCTGGGGGAGCTGTAATAAGTCTATATTAACAACATCCCATGACGCCTCTGGTACTGGATATTGTAACATAGGCGCTGGCCCTTTTACGGACCCCTTGTGCTTAGCACAAACGACGCAATGTGCGACATGTTTTTCTACATCAACCCGTAATATGGGCCAGTAGAATTTTCGTCTGGTGACAGATAGCGTCGTGTCTCTTCCCGGGTGACCCGCAATGGGTGTGTCATGGACCAGTTTAAGCGTCACGGGGACGTATTTGTCTGGGATGACTAGTTGTTCTATAGGTAGAGGTTTGGTTGGCCATGACCTACAAAGAAGGTTGTCCTTTGATAGGAATAATTGTGAAAAGGGAACTGGCAATTCAGGAAGGTTTGTTTCGTCTCCCGACTCTAGGGCGTAAATTAACCTCTTCCACACCGGGTGGTCTCGCTGAGCAGTGTGTAGCTGAGGTGAAGTGAAGTTGTGGATGACCTCTAGGGTGGTAATCGCGCCTATCGGAATATTCCGAGATAAGGCATCTGCGACCACATTTGTCTTCCCGGTGATATATTTTATCTCCGGATTGTATGCTTGGATCGTTAAGAGCCATCCTGCCAGACGACCGTGTAAGTTTTTTCCTTGAAAAGATCAGTGATGGCCGCGTGGTCCGTATACACCACCATTTTGTACCCCATCACTATGTCTCGAAAATGCTTCAGAGTCCACACAATGGCAAGAACCTCTAGGTGGGTAACAGAAAAGTCCTTTTCCGGAGCTGTTAGTACTCGACTAGCGAACGCTATTAAATGCTTTAAATCCTCAAAGCTCGTTTGTTGAGCTGGGAGCCACTGAAATGGTACGTCTTTCTTTAATAGATGGGTTAGGGGACTTGCGCGTGCTGCGAAGTCCTTTATGAAAGGCCTGTAATAACCTGCGACGCCCAAGAAAGACCGTACCTTGTCCGCAGACGTTGGCTGAGGGAACTCGGCAATAGCTTTTATTTTGTCGTCCACTGTGTGGATGCCGAATTCGTCCACAACATGCCCCAAGAACATGATCCGAGGCTTTAAGAATTCACATTTGGTGATTTTGAGCGTTGCTTTCAGGGTTTATGGTTATTGGCAAGGCTTTCATGGTGTTTAATCCTAAGATCCCATCCACAGGTAAGGCAAACCTGCTAGATACATAAAAGAAATCTCGAAAGGGACATACTTTTTCATGTAAGCTGACTGTTAGTGGTACTCGCCCAAGGATTCCCAAAGTGGTGCCCGTCACGCCTATCACATTCAGGTCGTTCTCTTGGAGCGGCCAATTTTCCCCTCTCGCCTGTCGTGTCAGTGACCTGTAAGCGGCGTCTGAGATTACATTGACTGTCGCACTTGTGTCTACCGCTAAGGTGAGTGAAATTTTGCCCACCTTGCAAGGGAGGGCAATTATGTTTGTCCGTCCCAAGGCGGCAATGACGGTGTCAAGCTGCTCCCAATTAGTATCGTCCTTAAGGGACACTTGGATGTACGCCTTGGGGCTGTCACGAAGTCATGTCTTTTTATTCTGAGAAGAGGAGGAGTGTGGTTTACTGTCCGCCGAGGACTTGTACTTCTGCTCCTCCTTGGCCTTTTGTATTGCAGAACAACTGTCTGAATCATGAAAACAATTCCCGTGGACAAGGCAAAAGGCAGCCTTCCGCTGATGGTTTGGCCTAGGGTTCCTGTGTGATGAATGATGCCCGCCCCAGTAACCTCCTGATCTCCTATCAGAGCCCTGTCTTGAGTGTGTTGATTCCCTACGTTTCGCGAAGCAAGAATGTTCAGAATGTCCTGATTGTTTGCAAAAACTACAGGTGAGAGATGCCTTACTCTGTGCCTGCAATGCTGCGGCTGTTGCGAGGGGTTGATGGTGAGGGTGTTCTTGAACCTTGACTTCTAACTCTGAGACGAAGCCAGCCAACTTCCCGCTCGGTTTGAAGGCCAAAGGAAGGGCAGAACGGCGGTTCTTCTTTGAAATATGAAATAAGTAAAAAAACAGCTCGAAGGCTGTCTTCACCTGGTGCTTTTGCATACAGCCCCTTGGAAGCCACTGCGCGTCTTCTAGGCACAGTCAACCGCCAGCTGATTTGCCTCAATCATGGCGTCCCAAATCGGCTTTGTTGAGGATTTTTTTTGGAGGCACTTAACCGTGTGTGCCATCTGTCTAACGATGCTTGGTTTACTCCCGCCCCAGAAGATTTTTATGAAATTACTTTTAAAAACCTCATAGTTTACTCCAACGTCTCCCGAAGCGAACACTGAGGACTATATCAAATTTAGTACCCGAGAGCCTGGAAGTAACCGGGACCGAATGAAAGCGATTTTATCATGATCTTCCGTAATGGAGAAATTTACGATGGCAGACTCACAAAGATCTAGGAACTGTATCGCCGAAAAATCGGTCTCGCCGCCAGAGAACTGCCGAATACTGGCGTGAGTTGGAATGACCCGAATCGGGGGAGGGGGGAAGTGGGGTGTGGCCCCGGTAGGAAGGAGGGGAGGTGGATCGTCAGGCATTTTGATCGGCTGAGTGGGGGTTAATTATTCAGACGAACCCGGAAGGTTTAAATCAGTTACAATATAGGAGCATATTTTGATAGCTGTAAATATTAACCAATAAACGTAACGTGCATAAATTAATAGTTTGCGCCGAACCCCTAAAAACAAGAAAGGATGCCTAGCAAGGTGCCTGTTAGACGTAATAGAAGTTAAGGTTACAATGGAATGTCATAATAATTCTATAAAAAAAAATGCGGTATTTTGGGTAGGAGAAATTAAGTGAGTATGCCTTTAAGGTGCCAGTTTTCCCCGAGCGGCGAAGAGAAAACGGAGTCAGGGCACACTGAGGAAGATGAACAATGATCAGTGAAATCACAGTTTTACCGCTAGCAGACAATAAGAAAGGATCAATATCGTATGCGAATGAACGTTACTCTCACAATTATGACTGATTAACAGTGTTAGGAAGACAGAAATAAAAAGGTGGTGCCTCTGCTCGAAAGAAAACTGGAATAAGCTGAGCCGGCATAGTTTGACCAGAAGGGATTATCCACAAATACCAAGATTAATCAGCTGATGTAGTGTAGATGTACGTGCAGTCTGTGGAGTCGCGCCGGGAGACCTCGGCCGCGGCAGCAGCGGTGATGAGAGATGAGGGGAGGGCGGACATCGGGAGACTCGTAATGGCTGCTGGAAGCTGCTGACTAAGCGATTTGACTGGCAGTGAGCTGGTGCCGGAACACTGCTGCCAGACGTAGGACGGCTGCGGCGGTCTTGTTATATTGAGAGATGTGCCGCGGTGGCAGATAAGGCGACTTGGGTGTGTAACCTCTTGAGAAGACGCCTTGCAGGAACGGTAGTGGTAGCTGCTTGCAGTCACCGGGAGATGTCCGCGGGTGCCCTGGCTGACTGTTTGCCGGAAGAGGTTTGAGCCGATGCTCCCGGCAGCGGCGGCGTTGCCGCCCGCTGTGGTGCGAGGGGCATGAGGGTTGTTCCAAGGCCAGTGGGGCAAGCCTCCTCCTGCGGGCGGAGGGCTTGGAGTACTTGTAGCAGGGCTGGCTTGTAGCGGGTTAGGCGGCTTGTAGATTGTGGCCCTCGCTTTCGGTTGCGTAGGCCTGTTGGTGGCCCGAGGCTTGACGCCTGTATGGACCTTGTAGCTGAAGCCTGGAGAGAGCTTGTAGCTGGCGCCTGGCGAGTTGCCGCGGACGGCTGGCTTGTGACTCCTTCCTTCCTTCTACGCCTGTCCTCGGAGTTTGTTAGTGAGTTCTCGTGGCTTGGAGCTTGGAGGAGAACGAGGTAGCGAAGGCACAGGCGCGGTGGGGACCGTTGCCACCAATATGTAACGGGGTACCGGGGGGCGTTTAAAGGGCGTTGATTAAGACTTCAGCTTCCTTAAGGCGAGTATATTCTTAGCCTATATGTACAAGGAGCGTCGGAGCGAGAGCGACTACCGTTGTGGGTCAGTCCGACTCTCGTGAAGGAGTGACGAGTTACAATTGGGTTTTTTCCATTGACAATTGTATGCCTAATTCGTGGTGATATTAAATAATAATAATAATAATACATTGATATCCTACTATAACAGTAAGTCTACAGACACCTGTATACAGTCGGTGCCATTGACCCTTTACCACCAGAGCTTGGGTCTCTGTTTTTCTAGTCTTTTCATTTTTTTTTACTAATTCATCGTCCCTAGCCACCTTCCTCTCCCCCTACCTGCCCTCCCTCACCTTCTCGTCCCCGTCTTAACAGCTCCAAAATTTCTTCTGATGGAGAGAGTGAGGTCAGCCTCTGAGAACAGGTCTCTCTCTCTCTCTCTCTCTCTCTCTCTCTCTCTCTCTCACACACACACACACACACACACACACACACACACACACACACACACACACACATTTTTTACTCAAGTTTTATTTCCGTACTTGCCTTTCTTCTTTGTTTCCTCCCACCTTTTCCCTCCCTCCTCTATCCCTCTCATCTTCTCCTTCCCTCCTCCTCCCCCCTCCCATCCTCCCGCCTTATGAGGGTTCGCAGCTCCGCCCACTTCTCCTCCTCCACCTCATTTGACACTAATAATCTCCAATTTGTCTGTCTCAATTCTTACAGAAATATCATTTTATCATAATTTTCCCCGTCATTATCACCTCTTTCATTTCTACAATCATTAACAACATAACTGTTAAAGCTGAGAGAGAGAGAGAGAGAGAGAGAGAGAGAGAGAGAGAGAGAGAGAGAGAGAGAGAGAGAGAGAGAGAGAGAGAGAGAGAGAGAGAGAGAGAGAGAGAGAGAGGTTTGCCATAATCGCATAAACTATCTGAAGCATTCCGGTGCCCTAATACGCAGTCACTAGCATATCAACGTGAATATCTACAGAGTAAAGAGAAAGAAAGAAAGAGAGAAAGAAAAACAGGAAGGGAAAAGAAAGAAAGAAAGACAAAACAAGAGGAAGTAAAAGAAGAGAAAGAATAAGAATATAAATAAAGAATGAAAGACAAATAAAGAAATAAAGATAGATATACAAAGACAGAAAAGAAAAAAGAAAGGAAGAGAAAAAAGGAGAAAGAAAGACAAAGAAAGAAAGAGAGAAAGAACAAGAAATTTTGAGAAACAAAGAAAGATAAAGAGAAGGAAAGAAAGACCCGGCACCGTCGGTGGACCCATTTTTGGGCTCCCGCGAGTCGGTCCGCTGAAACGGTGAACCCAGTTCTGGGCTCGGCTCAAAACGCCTAATTCGAGCTAATTGTAGGCGGTGGCGGCATAGAGCAGCCCACCATGCATGAACTGGGTCATTGTGGTGGGTGATTGATCTTGAGGTGGGCTTATTTGTCATAGGTGGTGCTGTAAGGTCGTGGCAGACTGAATTAGCTATCCATACAGTAATCACTTGTCAAATTCTCTAAAGTAGACAACAAGTGACTCTCGGCTTGATACTACGTGTCACTAGACTGTTTATTTTGTAACAAACACCACCCAAAAAGAATGGAGTTTGAGTATAAGTAAATATTTTTAACGGCTTTATGGTTATGAGAGGAGTACTCTGATGTACGTTCCATGCTCTTTTCTTAGTCTCAAAGCGCAGTTTAATGTTACCGTTTTTCGGCCACTTCTCGGCTTTCCCATCGCCGAAGCCCACGGGTTAAGGAAGTAAATAGAGAGACAAAGAAAGAAAGAAAGAAGGAGAAAGAAAAATGTAGAAAGAAAGTGAAAAAGTAATGAGAGAAAAAAAGAAAAAAAAGAAAGGAGAAAGAAAAAAATAAAGAATTATAATGAAAAATGCATAGACAAAGAAAGAGACAGACAAGAAGAAAAAAAAGAAAGAGAATAAGAAAGACAGGGAAATATAGAAGATTAAGAAAAAGAAAAAGAGAAAGAAAAAAGAAAGAGAAAGAGTGAAATAAACGAATAATGATAAAGAAGGAAAATATATAGACAGAAAGAAAGAGCCTCCCCTTTTTAATCCACACTCCTCCTATTGTCTCCTGGGCTGTGCAGGTGTATAGGAAGGGGGGGGGGGGGGGTCGCGATGATAGGTTCAGAGCGAACTTCAAGAGAAGGCTGAAGAAGTGGAAATCACCCTCCTGCCCAGCCAAAAGTGTAAGAGGGACATTGGCCTTAACCCGTGCGCTTCGGTTATGGGAAAGCCGAGAAGTGGCCGAGAAACGACAATATTACACTGCATTTTGAGGCTAAGAAAAGAGCATGGAACGTACATCAGAGTACTCCTCTCATAACCATAAAGCCGTTAAAAATATTTAAATTTACTCAAACTCCATTCTTTTTGGGTGGTGTTTGTTACAAAATAAACAGTCTCGTGACGGGGGGCATCTAGCTGCGAGTCGCTTGTCGTCTACTATAGATAATATGACAAGTGATGGGTAGCTAATTCAGTCTGCCATGAACTTACAGCACCACCTAAGACAAAAGGGCCCTCCTCAAGATCACTCACCCACCACAATGACCTAGGGGATTCATGGTGGGTTGCGCTATGCCACCACCGCCTACAGTTAGCTCGAATTAGGTGTTTTATGGCGAGCCCTTTTTAGGGTCCACCATATCACAGCTACGACTCGTGAAAGCCCTGAAAAGGGTCTGCCGACGTTCTCGGGTTAACTGTACCATGTACTATCGACTCGAATGGCCTAGAAGACACCCAAACTCAAACTGTCATTGACGGAGACAAGATGGGGCACCGTCGCTCTTCCTCCCCAGGTTTCATAAGAACATAAAAACATAAGAACGCAGGAGTCTGCAAGAGGCCGGTAGGCCTGTACAAGGCAGCTCCTTTGAGCCTAAACTTCCGTGTATCTAACCCCACCTAATATCGCTGTCCATGAATTTATCTAATCTATTTTTGAATGTGACAATTGTATTGGCACTCACCACATGACTGCTAAGCCTATTCCACTCATCCACAACCCTGTTAGTAAACCAATTTTATCCTATGTCCCTGTTGAATCTGAATTTATCCAGTTTAAACCCATTACTTCGTGTCCTACCCGGTTCTCTTACCAACAAAACCTTATGAATATCCTCCTTATTAAAGCCCTTCATCCATTTATAAACCTCGATCATGTCTCCACGCACCCTTCGCCTTTCTAGAGAATGCAAGTTTAACTGTTTGAGTCTTTCCTCGTATGGCAAGTTTCGCAACCCCTGAATCATCTTAGACATCCTCCTCTGCACCGATTCTAACATTTTGATATTCATTCTATAGTAAGGTGACCAGAACTGAACCGCATAGTCAAGCTGAGGTCTAACTAATGCTAAATATAGTTTGAGAAAGACTTCGGCGCTTCTGTTGCTTACGCTCCTTGAAATAAATCCCAGTACCCTATTTGCTCGATTTCTAGCTTGAATGCATTGTGCCCTTGGATGGAGATCAGAGCTCACTAAGACCCCTAAGTCTCTCTCGCACCAAGACCTGCTTATGAGAGTGTCATTTAAACAATAGTTAGAATACTGCACTTCCTACATTGAACTCCATCTGACATTTATCCGCCAAGTCATACAATCTGTTTAGTTCATCCTGGACAATACTAGCGTCCTGATCCGACTCAATTACTCTACCGATCTTGGTATCATCTGCAAACTTACTGACATCACTACTAATTCCTGTATCTAAGTCATTGATATAAATAATAAACAAAAGTGGACCTAATACCGAGCCTTGTGGGACCCCACTCGTAACACATCCCCAGTCAGATCTTTTACTATTGATTTGCACTCTTTGCTTCCTATTGCTAAGCCACGCCTTGACCCAGATCAAAACTTTACCCTCTACTCCGTGAGCCTGTAATTTAAGCAACAGTCGTTGGTGAGGAACTTTGTCAAACGCTTAACTAAAATCAAGATAGATCACATCATAATTTTCATCTCTGTCTACCGCTTCAAATACTTTATTTTAGAAGGACAAGAAATTGGTGAGGCATCACCTACCTTTCGTGAACCCATGCTGCGAGTCGTGACTTAAGCTATGTTTCTCTAGATGCTCCCGAATGTTCCTGGCTATTATGGACTCCAGCATCTTGCCTATAACCGATGTTAAGCTAACTGGGCGATAGTTTGAAACAGCTGACCTGTCCCCCTTTTTGAAAATCGGCGTCACATTAGCTACTTTCCATAGGCTGGGCACATAACCAGTATTTACCGACATCTTAAAGATATCGGTTAGTGGGTCACTGAGTACATCACCTAATTCCTTTAATACCCTCGGAAGTATCCCGTCAGGACCTGGCGACTTATTCTTCTTAATTATCTATCTCATCCTGAACTACTTGCCTGGTAATAATTATATCCCTCAATTTATCGCCATCCCCGCCCTCGTAAACCTGAACCCTTTCCGAAATAGTCGTTCGATTCTCTTGTGTGAATACTGAAAGGAAGTAGTCGTTCAGCAATGTGCTCAGATTTTCGTAATTTTCCACTAGCTCCCCTGTGTTTGTTTTCAGCGGTCCAATTTTCTCCCTTGTTTTTGTTCTATACATCTGAAAGAAGCCCTTAGGATTACATTTCGTCTCATTTGCTACTCTGATCTCATAATTCCTTTTTGCTATCCTGGTGTTTTTCTTCACTAATCTAGATAGTTCGACATACCGGCCCCTGAGATGTGTTTCACCATTCTTTATGTTCCGATAAATTCCCATCTTTAACCCTATCTCGTGATTTAGTCCACGAGTCATCCACTTAGGGTCATTGTTTTCTTTTCTAAGTGTTCGCTGTGGTATATGCTGTCCTTGCCCCTCTACTATTACTCTAACTTAATTATTGTAAGACATTTCTACCTGGTTCTCCTGGCTCTCCAATCCGCAGTTCTGGCCCTCATGAATCCCTAAATTATCCCAGTTTACCCCTTCAAGATGTCTTCGAAGCCCCTCGTAATTTGCTCTTCTGAAATCTGGCACTAACACTGGGTTTGGTTCGCGGGTTACCGGCCAGTCTAAGCTGAAACGAACCGTTCTGTGATCACTATTTCCTAACTCTCCGCCCACCTCCAACTCATGTAGCTAGTTTCCATTATTAGTTAGGACTAAGTCTAATATATTATCTCCTCTGGTAGGCTCAGTAACTACCTGCTTAAGGAAATTATCTTGTATAACTTCAAGAAAATCCTCGGCTTCCAGGTCACCCACTAGGTCTTCCCAGTCTATCTTCCTATAATTAAAGTCCCCCATCACGCAGACATTTTCACTTCTACTCACCCTGCCAATCTTCTGTAGTAATACACTCGTGTCCTGCCTGTTAAGATTGGGTGGCCTGTACAGAACTCCTAGAGTTAGTTTTTTCTTTCCCTTTGTAAAGGACCACCAAAACTGATTCTGAATCCATGTTAGTTTTGACTGAATTGTTAACTAAACATTTAAGTGAGTCTTTAACATATAGCGCAACTCCACCTCCCTTTCTGCCCCTTCTGTCTTTGTGAAACATCTGATAACCCGTTATTTCAAATCCCAATCTAAAATTTATATTGGCAGTGTCTATCCATGTCTCAGTGATCGCTATTATGTCAAAATTTTCTGAACAAACTTCACCCCTTAGTAAGTCTATTTTGTTTCTGAGGCTCCTGCTGTTAGTATAGAAGATTCTTACCCCGCCCTCTGTTACTCCCCTATACTTACTTCTAAGTTGCCTGGTTGTATTATGAGCTACATGTCCTCTCTCATTACTCCTCCCCCCCTCGTCTATACTAAAAAATCCCTCAGGGTAATTAGTGCTCGCTCAAGGGGGTCTGGGAGAGCCTCAACACCCTTGAACGTCAAGTGTATCCCGTCACGGGCGTACAGGGCGTCGTTGCCAAAGAGGAGGTCCCAATTGTCGACGAACAGCTACCCATTGCGCTCGCAGTGCTCAGCAAGTCTGCTGTTCACTGCTATTGCCCTGGACAGCCATCCATCCAGGACGCCACACCATACTGGTGACCCACCAGCGTCTCTTATCCTACCTAACAATTCCCTAAAACGCCGGAGAAGATCCTCGCTTGGCACACGGGAAACGTGTCCGCCACAGCTGAGAAAGACAATGGGGTTCGTACCTCGCTTGCCATACACGCCTCAATCCTGTCTGATATATGGCCCACCCTGCCCCTGGGAAACACACCTTCGTCCTGTTCTTATCCTTGGAGCAAAAAGACCTGTCAACATAACGCACCGGACTATCACCAACAACAAGCACCTGGCGGCCAGAAGGAGAGGTGGGTGAAGGGGGGAGTGGAGAGCGGGAAGGGAGGGGAGGGACCTGCTGTGAAGAACGAGGAGAAATTGTGGAAGAGGTGGAAGGTGAAGAGAAGGAGGAGGAGGAGAAGGGGGAGGAGAAGGAAGAGGGAGAGGAAGAGGAGGATGTTGGGGAGGAGGAGGAGGATGGGGAGGAGGAGGAGGAGGAGGGGGAGAAGGAAGAGGAAGGAGGAGGAGGAGAAAGGGAGGGTGAAGGGAGGGAGGGAGGAGGAAGAGGGGGAAAGGGAAGGTGAGGGACAGGTGTGGGAGGGAGAGACGAACGAGGAGGCGGAGGACGCGGAGGAGAAAGAAGGAGAGGAGGAGAATGAGGAGGAGGAGGGGTGAAAGGGGGGAGAGGGGGGACGGAAGAGGAAGGCGAGGAGGAGGAGGAGGAGGAGGAGGAGGAGGACAGGGAGGAGAAGGAAGAGGGAGAGAAAGAGGAGGATGTTGGGGAGGAGGAGGAAACATGGACATGTAAACATGGACTAGCAGGCAGCAGATAGCCTGTTGGCTCATTACTAGGTTGCCTGCGTTCAGTGATTTAATCAATCCGTTTGCCATAGGAGTGGCTTGCAGGGAAGGATTAAAGCACTTGTGTATCTACTCTTGGAAACGTTCAGTTCACTCCCGATGCAGCAAAGTGGCGATCAATGCGTTTCTTGAAGTAGTTGATGGTCTCTGCGCTAACCACTTCTGCAGGAAGGCTGTTCCAGTGGCGAACAACTCTATTCGAGAAATAACTCCTGCCAATGTCGGTATTGCATCGCCTTGCTTGAATTGTTTTTCCGTTATTTCTTGTTCTCAGGTTGGTTTGGAGTGATCAACGTTGCTGAGCTTGTTCAGGTACTTAAAGACTTGTATCATGTCTCCCCGCAGGCGTCTCTTTTCCAACGTGAAGAGGTTGAGTCGCTCAAGTCGCTCGTCATAGGGCCTCGTCCTCAGTGATGGTATCATCTTCGTGGCGCGGCGCTGTACTCTCTCAAGTAATTCAATGTCTTTCCTGTAATTAGGAGACCAGAATTGCACGGCAGATTCCAGGTGGGGCCTTACCAGCGAATTGTACAAGGATAACATAGCTCCCGGCGTCTTGTATTCGAAGTTCCTCGATATGAACCCGAGCATTGTATTGGCTTTCTTACAGGCGGACTTGCAGTGTTTTATTTGTTTCAAGTCACTGCTGATGGTGACCCCGAGGTCTCTTTCCTCTTGCACAACATGTAGTGGTTCGCCACCCATGTGGTATGTGTGGTTGCTGTTTCTGGATCCGATATGCATTACTTTACATTTGGCAGTGTTGAAGGACATCTGCCATTTTTCTGACCACCGAGTGATCTGGTCCAGGTCTCTCTGGATAATTTCGCAGTCTGCCGTTGTGAGGGCCTTCCCACCCACCTTTGTGTCGTCGGTAAATTTTGAAAGATTGGATTTCAATCCTAGTTCTAGGTCGTTGATATATATGATGAAAAGTATGGGTCCCAGCACTGACCCCTGTGGCACTCCACTTGTGACCGGGAGCCACTCGGAGGCCTGTCCGTTGAGTACAACTCGTTGTTTTCTTCCAGTGAGCCAGTCCTTGATCCACGCTGTCAGATTGCGCCTAATCCCGCCGACTTGAGTTTCTTGAGGAGTCTTTCGTGTGGCACTTTGTCAAAGGCTTTCTGAAAGTCTAGATATATAACATCGCTGGGGATATGATTATCCCAGTTTTCATAGATACCTTGGAAGAAGTCCAATAAATTGGTTAAGCATGAGCGCTTGTTCCTGAAACCGTGCTGAGCATCGGAAATGATGTTGTTGTCTTCAAGGAACCTAACGAGTTTGTCTCTGATGATCTTCTCGAGGATTTTTCCCGCCACAGAGGTCAGGCTGATTGGTCTGTAGTTTAGGGCCACACTTTTGTCTCCCTTTTTGTAGATCGGAGTTACATTCGCTTGTTTCCAGTCTTTTGGGACTTTGTTTTGTTGTAGTGACAGATTGTAGATGGTGGTGAGTGGCTTGAGGATTTGCTGCTTGAGTTCCTTGAGCACCCTGGGTGACAAGTCGTCGGGTCCGGTGGACTTGTTTGTCTCGAGTTTGTCTAGGTACTTCTTTACATCCCGTTCTTCAATTGTGCCAATTTCTAGGGGAGTGATTCCCATCGGTGGGGTAGGGCTCTCGGGTACGGACTGGGTATTCTCGACCGTGAACACAGACGCGAAGTTTCTGTTTAGGATTTCGACCATTTGTCTACGGTCCTGTGTTAGTACGTTACTTTCATCTTTTAAGGGACCGATATTGCTTTTTGTCTTCTTTTGGTTCTTATATACGTGAAGAACTTTTTCGGGTTGGACTTGGCTTCGCGTGCAATTTGCTTTTCATAGTCGCGTTTACGCTGGCGAATGAGTTTTCTGCAAGCTCTGAGGCTTTGATGGTATTGTTCGCGTGCCTCGTCAGTGCCGTTTTCTTTGAGCGAGTTGTATTTTCTCTTTAAATTAATCGCCCGTCGAACCTGGGTAGTCATCCATGGTGGGCTTGTGGCATTTTTTGTTCTCCTTGTCTTCATGGGAACAGTTGTTCTCTCTACCTCCAGGAGTTTGGTCTTGAAGCCATTCCACGCTCCGTCCACAGGAGTGTAGGCCATGTGTTCCCAAGTTGTCTGGGTCAGCAGCTCACGAGCGAAATTAAAATTGGCTCTTTTGTAGTCTCGAATCTTGGACGTGTTTTCGGTGAGTTCATGGTCTGTTCTGATCTTTAGGCGGATTAGGTGATGGTCGCAACCATCCAGCTTTTCGCCGACTTGACATTCACGTGTGAGATCTGAATCACTCACGAGTACTAGGTCTAATATGTTGTTTTCCCTCGTCGGTTGGGTAACAATCTGAGTAAGAAAAGTGTCTTCTAACATTTCGAGCAATCTGTTACCCTCCCGTCTCCAATCATCGTGGTCCAGTCAATGTTGGCACAGTTAAAGTCCCCGATAATGACTGATTGTTTGTTTTGCGTTACGGTGTGGATTTCTTCGTACAGCGCTTCGTCGTCCGCTTCTTGTTGCTTTGGAGGTCTGTAAACGGTTCCAATCGTTATTTTGTTGTGCTTGCTAGTCTCCAGTTCAACATATACTGTGTCATATTTCTCTGAGTCTTCTTTGGTTACTTATACGGCAGGGTATTTGTTCTTGACGTAACAGATAACACCTCCTCCTTTCTTGTGAAGTCTGTTTTTGTAGAAGCTCTCGTATCCTGGAATTGAGAATTCGGTCATTAGGTGGTCAGAGGTGGCCCACGTTTCGGTGATGGCAATCACGTCCGGACTTTCTACGTCAACGTAGGCAAGTAACTCATCCCGTTTGGGTATTAAGCTCCATGCGTTGGTGTATAGGACAGAAATGTCCTTCTTGACTTCAGTGCTTCGAGTCACAGTAGTCCGGCGTCTGCGTGTGTTTTCTGTTGGGGGCGTTGGTGTATGATGGGCGGGCTCTACTGGTTGGTTGTTTACGATACTTTGGTGCCACTCCCGCGCCGGAGTTTTTTGGGTACAAAAGTACTTCCTCGCTCAGCAGCCTACCAAGCCGTGCTGAGCCAATGGCATTGAGGTGAAGACCGTCAGGACGGAAAAGGTCGGGGTTGTCAAAGAAATGATCCCACACATTTGCGAACGAAACCTCCTCGTCCTGACAGAGGTGCTTCAGTCTGTTGTTGATGTTTGACGCCTTTCTGTGGAAGCCTGTGAAGGCGTTGATTCTCGGAAGAATCCCGGAGACAATGATGTGGCGTGACTTTTCCTTGTAGCGGCGGATTACTCGTCGGTAGTCGGCTAAAATTTCCTCCGTGCACGTTGTTTGAACGTTGCTCGTGCCAGCGTGCAAAACAAAGAGTGTGTCCTGTTCCGTGCGGTCTGAGACGAGGTCTGCCGCTTCTTCTATATCTTGTAGTTTTGCGCCAGGAATACAGTAGCGTCTCCTGTTCTTGATACTTCGTCCACAGAACTCAGTCAGAAGGAGAAAGGGAGGGTAAGGGAATGGAGGGAGGAACGGACGAGGAGAGGGAGGAGGAAGAGGGGGAAAGGAAAGGTGAGGGACAGGTGTGGGAGGGAGGGATGAACGAGGAGGCGGAGGACGAGGAGAAGAAAGAAGGAGAGGAGGAGAAGGAGGAGGAGGGCTGATGGGAAGAGGGGAGAGGGGGGACGGAAGAGGAAGGCGGGGAGGAGGAAGAGGAGGAGGAGGAGGAGGAGGAGGAGGAGGAGAATGAAGAAGAGAAGAAGAAGGGAATACATAGGGAGAACAGACACCAGAAGACCTATCGGTCTATGGCGAGGGTGTCTGTTTACTACCGCTACTACTAGTAATCTACGTGTGGTAGGACAGGACAGAATAGATGACGGCTCCTCCCCACCCACCTCTACCTCCGGCAACGAGCCGGCAGGATATAGTTAGAAGAGAACACCATGTACCTTTAAGGAATAAAGGGACATGGAAATTTTACAGTAAAGAGATAAATAAGAGGAAATTACTACCCTTAACGTATACTACTGGTAACCTAAGCTGTGGGGGAGAATGACTTCATTACATAAGAACATAAGAACATGGAAACACAGGGAGACTGGAAGAGGACGAGTGGCCTACACAGGTCAGCCCCAGAATCCACCCTAATACTCACGATGGGTGAGGTGTAGTTTCAGGGGCACAGGTGGAGGCCTGATCCTCATTTTACCGGCGGTACTATGCACGCACCAGTACCCTGTTACCTTACTGCACCCACACCTCACTCCACCTGTCATGCGGACATTAACTGTTGCTTTACTCTATTGTTAACTTACGCTACTTGCAATCTAGGTTGTGGGGGAGAATAATATGGATTTAGGTTGAGGTCTTGCTGCAATCTGTCTGAAAACATGCGAAGAAGGGTCAGTATAATCTTATATCCCTGAAGTATTTATCCAATGAGGACTTGAAGCTATTGATACTTTGTGCGCTAACTACTGACGGTGGGAGTCTATTCCAGTGATCGACGACTCTATTAAGGATTTTGAACACTTCAATTAAGTCCCCTCGTACCCTTTGATTTTTTAGGGAAAACATATATAAACGCTGGAATTTGTTTGGTTGCTCGTCGCTGTATCTTTTCTAGCAAAACTTGATATTTGATATAGTTCGGTGACCAGAACTGAATGGCGTATTCTAGGTGTGGTCTTACAAATGCTAAATATAATATCTTAATAAGTTCGGGTGATTTATAATCAAAGTTTCTTGAGATTAATCCTTACATCATATTAGGTTTTTTACTCGATGCAGAACATTGATCACTCATTTTAAGAGTGTTACTGATAATGACACCAAGATCTTTTTCTTATTTTACTTCGCTGAGCTCATGTCCTTGAATCTGATATTTAAAGTTAGGATTTTTTCACCTATGTGCATTACTTTACATTTATCTACGTTAAAACTCATTTGCCATTTTTCGCTCAAGTCGGCAAGTCTTATTAAGTCTGATTGAATATTCTCGCAACTTTGACAGTTCATTACCGTACCTCCTAATTTGGTGTCGTCGGCGAGTTTGGGGACTTTTGATAGGATATCAGTTTATAAGTCGTTCACGTAAATTATGAATAGTGTCGGCCCCAGGACCGAACCTTGGGGAACGCCACTGGTGACGGGTTGCCAATTCGATGCTTCACCATTATGAATTACACGTTGTTCTCTGTCGGTGAGCCAGTCATGAATCCACGCATATAGATGGTCGTTAATACCGTGTGAACGCAGTTTAGAAATAAGCCTAACGTGAGGAACTTTATCAAACGCTTTCTGAAAATCTAGGTAAATTACGTCATATGGGCTTCGGGCGTCCCAACCTGTATAAACATCGTTGAAAAAGGTTAATAGGTTGGTAAGGCAAGACCGATTACTACGAAATCCATGCTGACTATCAGTTATCAAATCATTTGTTTCAAGGAGAGTGATAATTTTATCCCTGATTATTTTTTCGAATAGGACAAACGTAAGGCTGATGGGACGATAATTACTGGCTTGTTTTATATCTCCTTTTTTAAAGATCGGAGTAATACTGGCCTTTTTCCACTCGAGAGGCACACTGGCCTGTGCTAATGACTTGCTGAATATTAGTGTAAAATAAGTACTTAATACTTTGACTAATGATTATGATCATGACAAGAATAATAATGGTAATGATAATGATGCCGTTATTCTACTACTACTACCGCTAGTACTACTACTACTACTACTACTACTACTACTATTACTACTACTACTACTTCTACAACTAATAATAATAATAATAATAATAATAATAATAATAATAATAATAATAATAATAATAATAATACGATTACTAAGAATCCTAGTAGTAACAAATTTTTTTTTTTTTTTTTTTTTTACAGCAAAGGAGACAGCTCAAGGGCACAAAAAAGTAAACATTAATAAAAAAAAAAGCCCGCTACTCACTGCTCCTAAAAAGAATCCAAAGAGGTGGCCGAAAGATAAGTCAGTTTCGGGAGGAGAGGTGTCCTGATACCCTCCTCTTGAAAGAGTTCAAGTCGTAGGCAGGAGGAAATACAGATGAAGGAAGATTGTTCCAGAGTTTACCAGCGTGAGGGATGAAAGAGTGAAGATGCTGGTTAACTCTTGCATAAGGGGTTTGGACAGTATAGGGATGAGCATGAGTAGAAAGTCGAGTGCAGCGGGGCCGCGGGAGGGGGGGAGGCATGCAGTTAGCAAGTTCAGAAGAGCAGTCAGCGTGGAAATATCGATAGAAGATAGAAAGAGAGGCAACATTGCGGCGGAATTTAAGAGGTAGAAGACTATCAGTATGAGGAGGAGAGCTGATGAGACGAAGAGCCTTTGCCTCCACTCTGTCCAGAAGAGCTGTATGAGTGGAGCCCCCCCACACATGAGATGCATACTCCATACGAGGGCGGACAAGGCCCCTGTATATGGACAGCAACTGTGCAGGGGAGAAGAACTGGCGGAGACGGTACAGAACGCCCAGCCTCGAGGAAGCTGATTTAGTAAGAGATGAGATATGAAGTTTCCAGTTGAGATTTTGAGTTAAGGATAGACCGAGGATGTTTAGTGTTGAGGAAGGTGATAGCTGGGTGTTGTCAAAGAATAGGGGATAGTTGTTTGGAAGATTGTGTCGAGTGGATAGGTGGAGAAACTGTGTTTTTGAGGCGTTGAAGGACACCAGGTTCTTCTTGCCCCAATCGGAAATAATAGTAAGGTCTGAGGCTAAGCGTTCTGCAGCCTCCAGCCTTGAGTCGTTAAGTTCCTGAAGGGTGGGTCTTCTATTAAAAGAAGTTGAATAATGCAGAGTGGAATCATCGGCGTAGGAATGGATAGGACAGTTCGTTTTGGAAAGAAGATCATCAATGAACAACAGAAAAAGAGGGAGATAGGACAGAACCTGTGGGACACCACTGTTAATAGATTTAGGAAGAACAGTGACCGTCTACCACGGCAGAAATAGAACGGTCAGAAAGGAAACTGGAGATAAAGGTACAGAGAGAAGGATAGAAACCGTAGGAGGGTAGTTTAGAAAGCAAAGATTTGTGCCAGACCCTATCAAAAGCTTTTGATATGTCCAGCGCAATAGCAAAAGTTTCACCGAAACGGCTAAGAGAGGATGACCAAGAGTCAGTTAAGAGGCTAGGAGATCACCAGTAGAACGCCCTTGCGGAACCCATACTGGCGATCAGATAGAAGGTCAGAAGTGGAAAGGTGCTTTTGAATCTTACGGTTAAGGATTGATTCAAAAGCTTTAGATAGACAAGAAAGTAAAGCAATAGGACGGTAGTTTGAGGGATTGGAGCGGTCACCCTTCTTAGGTACAGGCTGTGTGAAGGCATACTTCCAGCAAGAAGGAAAGGTAGATGTTGACAGGCAGAGGCGAAAGAGTTTGACCAGGCAGGGTGACAGCACGGAGGCACAGTTTTTAAGGACAATAGGAGGCACTCCATCAGGTCCATAAGCCTTCTGAGGATTGAGGCCAGAGAGGGCATAGAAAACATCATTTTGAAGAATCTTTATAACAGGCATAAAGGAGTCAGAGGGGGGATGAGTAGGAGGAATATGCCCAGAATCGTCCAGAGTGGAGTTTTAGAAAAAGTTTGAGAGAAGAGTTCAGCCTTAGAGATAGATGAGACGGCAGTGTTGCCGTCAGGACTGAGGAGTGGAGGGAAAGATGAAGAAGTGAAGTTGGAGGAGATAATTTTGGCTAGATGCCAGAAGTCACGGGAAGAGTTAGAGAAAGCAAGGTTTTGACATTTTCTATTAATGAAAGAATTTTGGTTAGTCGGAGAATAGATTTGGCACGATTTCGGGCAGAAATGTAAAGTTCATAATTAGCATTAGTTTGAAGGCTCTGGTATCTTTTGTGAGCTACCTCTATCATTGACAGCACGAGAACAAGCGTGATTAAACCAAGGCTTTTAGCGTGAGGAGTAGAGAAAGAACGAGGAATGTATGCCTCCATTCCAGAGACAATCACCTCTGTGATGCGCTGAGCACACACAGAGGGTCTCTATCCTGGAAGCAATAATCATTCCACGGGAATCGGAAAGTACATCCTCAGGTCGTCCCACCGAGCTGAGGCAAAATGCCAGAAGCATCGCCTCTTCGGTGGGTCCAGAGGATGTACAGGAGCGATAGGACAGGATGCAGAAATAAGATTGTGATCGGAGGAGCCCAACGGAGAGAACAGTTTGACAGAATAAGCAGAAGGGTTTGAGGTAAGGAAGAGGTCTAGAATGTTGGGCCGATCTCCAAGACGGTCAGGAATACGTGTAGGGTGCTGGACCAACTGCTCTAGGTCGTTGAGGATAGCAAAGTTGTAGGCTTGTTCACCAGGATGGTCAGTGAAAGAGGATGAAAGCCAAAGCTGGTGGTGAACATTGAAATCTCCTAGGATGGAGATTTCAGCGAAGGGAAGTGGGGGTAACCTCCGCGGGGGGGACTGGAAGTCGGGGTTGGGGGGGTCAGCGGGGGGGTTACGGAAGAGGGGGTATCTGGACCCCCCCTACCCCCCCCAAAGTCTTTCACCTTTTCACATGCCCTACCCCCCCCCCCGTACCTCCCCCCCCAAAAAAAATATAATCTTTCACTTTTTCACATGCCCTACCACCCCCCCCACAAAAAAAATAAACTTTCACTTTTTCACATGCCCTACCCCCCCCCCCCCTCTCTCGGGCTAGCGTACGGAAGCGGGGGTGGGTGACGGGAGCGGGGGTAGGTCGGTCAGCGGGGGGAGGTGACGGAAGAAAGGGTGGTCAGCGGGGGGGTGACGGGAGTGGGGGTAAGACGGTCAGAGGGCCGTCAGCGGGGGGGTGACGGAAGTGGGGGGCATACACAAAGTGAGGGTAATTGCTATTGTTGTTGTTGTTGTTCTTGTTGTATACACACACACACACACACACACACACACACACACACACACACACATATTCTGTGCTATATAAGCATCATACTTTAATAATTACCATCATTAATAGAGTTTCCGCTATGACTGAGACATATTCAGAGAACCTTCTCGGTATTTTCCAATATCCTGCGCGCATAATAGTTGCAGGATATAGCAACTCTGGAAAATCGGAACTTGTACAGCAGCTTATTCTGAAGTATCATGAAAAGTTAAAAAAAAATTGTCATATGTGGCTTAACGTCTCATCCTCTTCAAAGAAATAAAGAAATAGGACCTAAAGTTATAGTGTCGTCTGAAATAATTGATCCAATTGCCAACGAGGATACGTTTGATCAGAGAGGGACATTGTATGTACTTGACGATATTTTCATTGATGCTGTAAGGAACAAAATTGTGATTGATGCTTTTACTCGCGGACGGCACAACAATATTTCATGCATATTTATCACTCAAAATCTATATATGGGTGGAAAGCATGCAAGGAATATTAGCCTGAACTGTTCTCATTTCCTCTTGTTAAGACAGCGCGATTTATCTCAAATTCACACTCTGGGCAGACAAATATTCGGGAAAGAGAAGGCAAACCAGTTTGTAGATATATATAAATATGCTGTATATTCACGTCCTTATGGATATCTTCTTGTTGATTTGGGTATAAATACTCCTGAGTCCCTACAGTTTCGCTCAAACATTGTTGGAGAACCCCCAGGTGAACGCGTATTCCAATGGTGAACTCCAGGAGGAAGGAACTCTTACACGCACTATACTCCCAACATAACGAACCCTATTGTTTAAGCTCTCAGGCGAAATTATGGGAGAAAGCAAAAAGTATAAATCTGGCAATAACACGTGATGACGTACACAACTTTTTGAGAAGCAATAAAACATATACATTGCATAAGCTACAGACTAAAAAATTTCCCCGGCAAAAGATAATAGCCTCAAAACCCAAAGTAAGCATGGCTGCCGATTTAGCAGACGTGAGACATATAAGAAAGGAAAATAATAACATAGGCTACTTGTTAGTATGCATAGACGTGTTTTCTAGATATATGCAAGTTGTCCCGTGTCGGAATAAAGGCGCAAATACTATGCTCGTGGCCTTTAAACAAGTGGTGGAAAATAAAGATTCTGAAGGCTTACGAAGATTAAACACCGACTTGGGCACAGAATTCTGGAATCGAAAAGTAAGAAACTATTTATGTTCCCGGGGCATTAAGCTATACAGTGTGTACTCAAGTGAGATCAAAGCAGCCTTGGCAGAGCGGGCCATTCGTACACTTAAAGCACGCATCTACAAGTTCATCACGTCTCAAAATTCTTCAAGATATATTGATCAGCTGCAAAACAAGGTCAGTGCCTACAACCGCTCGCCCCATTCTAGACTGAAGAACAAACAAACTCCCATTGATATTCATAACTTAAAAGACCCATCTGCAATCAAACGGCAATTCCACGCAATGTATAAAAACCCGAAGCAACCAGCGTCTTCCATCAGTTCTCGACTGGCAGTTGGGGAAATAGTTCGCCTTGTTCGAAGTGCTCGTTCCTCTGTATTCCATAAAGGATACACGCAGCAAAATACTCACGAGCTCTTTCGCATAAAATCAATTAAACACAAGAATCGCCCAAGAAGTTATCTCTTAGAAGATTTGTCTGGAGAACCAATACAGGGGATATTCTACGCGCCAGAGCTCGTCTTAAGCGCTCTGCCTGAGACAGACGATATTAAAATACTGCGTTCACGAAAAAATAAAGGAAAAAAGCAGTATTTTGTATCGTGGTTGGGATACCCTACTTCATTCAACAGCTGGATTGACGCTAATGATATTGTTGAAAATGCGTAAAAAGACACCACTCCTCAGTGCACACAAAAACTTTGTCTTACTTTTAAAGAAATTAAAAGTAAAAGATAGAAACCGTGATATTAAGCAAACAGCTCGAGAACAATTGAACTGTATATCTAAAATATTTTCCAATTTTTTAAAGAAGCACTTCACCCTCAATAGCAAAGTTATCAAGAAATTACGTAACTATCGGGAAGACATACGTGCCATAGCTAGAAAGAAAACTCCTCTCCATAAGAAAAGACTTATATTGACATCGAGAGGGGGTGGTATATTAGCTGCTATATTACCTATTGCCGCTTCCTTGATCGGAAAATTATTTGGATAATGCACACGTATTATCTTGTTCCTGAGTCTACCGCTGAGCGTGTTTTAATGGGTATTAAGCCTAAATGCGCTAACTCCACGAGTCCGGCGGTCAACGGCCAATCGTGTTTCAACCCGCAGTCGACCCATCCCGATCACATGCCGATCTCTGAACATGTGCCAGCAAGCAGCAGCGGTCCTGTCGTGTCGTGTCATGGTGCAAGACCAAGCACTCCTACAAGATTGAACCCGTCATCTCGCTCTGTAAGAAAGAAAAGTTACAAAAAAAAAAAAAAATTATCGCGATCTGGTGTATACAAAACCACAAAACTACCACCCGTGGAACTTAGAGTCACAGGGATTAGGGAGAACAAGATATCCTCCAATCCTGAAATAAGTAATTTAATACCTCTGTATGTTAAAAGTATGCTAGAACGAATAAAAGACAATCCCATCGTAAAATGGGATAGCCGAGGCAACCTATTGTCTTCTGTTCGATCCTCCAATATCCTGTACATGTTGAATTTACTCTCTAATGCAAGTCAAAAACCAACGATTGCTGACATTGCTGATATAAAACACATCATTGACGCCACGGGTGTATTACCTATCAAAATAAAAAATACGAGCGTGCGGTAAAAGATTCAGGGATCTGGTTTCACCAAACAACCATCGTTGACAACTTACAGATGGGACCCATATTAAATCCGCTTTTCCAATGTGCTAGTATAGTCTTACATTGTGATTCAAGAAAGAAACAGAATCATGGGCGTTCTAGATACCGAACCGCGTTGGACGCGCGACTTATACAGAGGGGGCGGCGACGTCATGGAGAGAGAAATGCCGGAGGCGAGGACGAACACGCTCGGACACGGTGGTGCCCCGAGCGGGCTTATAAGAGAGAGCAGATGGGACGATGGTTCGCTACTCGTCCCTCGCCATCAGCTGAAGCGGTACTATTCATCACTCACCAGTATACCAGAGGACACCATGTCGGACGCCTACGTGTTCAACTACAAAGACGGTTCTCCTGGCGATGACATCTACCGCAACAACAAGACCATCATCGTTTCTTCCCTCAACTGCAGTTCCTGCTACGAAAAGAGGGGGTTTACTTGACGCCTACATGGATTATACCCGCACAGTAATCTCTACCGCGAAAGAAGCCCGATCTATCAACTGAACAGGTGTCGCTGGGAAGATCGTGGTATTCCCGGTAGTCTGCATATTCGCTGTCCTCCGAGTGAAAATCTTCCTTATGTGGCGTGTATCCTAACCCAATATGCTCCTGGCCGCGAACTGGAAAATAACCCTATAAACCAAGGATATCTTCAGACGTCAAGAGATCAAAATTTCATTCGTGGGGTAAAGGAAGACAGTTATGATAACCGTCTCCGCTGGTTTAAAGAGTCCATCACAAAACTGGTAGAATGGGTGATTAAAAGCAACATTACAAGTGTCGTCTTCCCCTACAATATTGCAAGCGCTGGAATTCTTTACGTGTTGTGGAAAGCTGACTACCAACCGCATCTCCAAGAGGCTGCGGCTGAACTCCAACTGCATAATATATCGTGCGTCATCCTGGACAGATGGTGGACCTGCGATGAGCCTGAAACAAAATTAACTCTATCTGTGTCTCCCGAGCGAAACAGGAAGAGGAAACTAGTGGATACAGAGGACGATGCTGTGGCTGACGAATGGAAAAGAAAACGGGACGGTGCTGTAGTCGACGTGGGTCCTGAATAACTATAGCTCCAGACAATTTCCCAATAATTATGTACATCACTAAATGTAAAATATGTCAATAAATAACAATGTAATGATGTTTAGTATGATTTACCTTCAATATGTAATTGGCATCTCGTCATGTCTACCTCTATATAATGAAATAATTATAATATTTTTGCTAGTGTCTTCCTTGCTCTAAATGGAGTCACATCATATATATGTTACCAGCATTGCGGAAGGGGAAATTTACCCCAATTCCAGCACTAGCTTTACTAATAATATACAGACTCTAACATTATAGACAAGGACGTGGAATATGAAGTCGGTCTACTGAACGTGTTGCTTCCCCGTCGGTATTACATTGTTAAACCGGGTGAACCAGAGTGTAGTATACATCTTGAATGTGGTATAAGACCAACGCCAGATTCAGAAGCTATTGAAAGACGCACACTGTCAGAGGCTATTAATGCTAATATCTTGTATAATGACACTGGGTATTTGCTGATGTGTGTTAACGGTATAATAACGACATTGATAAAGGAGATGGTCGATGGATACAACTACCATTTACTAGCGTATTCTAGAGAGGTTCTTGCATTTACCTCAACAAATGATCATTTAACTTTGTTCTGCTACAATGGTTATCATCCACAAGTTGTATTTATTAAGGTTTCCTTTGATACGCGACTGGCCCAGGTTCTCGGTTTTGTCCCCAACTTAGGTTATGCTGTGTTTTCTTCCTTGGGTACACATGAAGAACAAAAAAAAACCGTTCTTGTTCCGCTACATGGTCATGCCCCTCTGTTGAGAAATGGTGACGTACAGTGTGTTCTCATTTACACTGACCTTGTCAATCCTTCTAGGTATGCAGGGAAAAATGTAAATATTCTTGATGCCTTTTCGCTCTCCGGAGGTCTAACAAAAGGCATGCATCCAACTATATATAAGTCCCTTAAATCCAAAGTAATTGATTCGATTTATATTAAACTCACAGATCAAAAAGGTCGTCCTATGCATTTCGAAGAAGGATACCCTGTCACATGTTTACTTCATTTTTTTTTTTTTTTTTTTTTTACAGCAAAGGAGACAGCTCAAGGGCACAAAAAAGTAAACATTAATAAAAAAAAAAGCCCGCTACTCGCTGCTCCTAAAAAGAATCCAAAGAGGTGGCCGAAAGATAGGTCAGTTTCGGGAGGAGAGGTGTCCTGATACCCTCCTCTTGAAAGAGTTCAAGTCGTAGGCAGGAGGAAATACAGATGAAGGAAGATTGTTCCAGAGTTTACCAGCGTGAGGGATGAAAGAGTGAAGATGCTGGTTAACTCTTGCATAAGGGGTTTGGACAGTATAGGGATGAGCATGAGTAGAAAGTCGAGTGCAGCGGGGCCGCGGGAGGGGGGGAAGCATGCAGTTAGCAAGTTCAGAAGAGCAGTCAGCGTGGAAATATCGATAGAAGATAGAAAGAGAGGCAACATTGCGGCGGAATTTAAGAGGTAGAAGACTATCAGTATGAGGAGGAGAGCTGATGAGACGAAGAGCCTTTGCCTCCACTCTGTCCAGAAGAGCTGTGTGAGTGGAGCCCCCCCACACATGAGATGCATACTCCATACGAGGGCGGACAAGGCCCCTGTATATGGACAGCAACTGTGCAGGGGAGAAGAACTGGCGGAGACGGTACAGAACGCCCAGCCTCGAGGAAGCTGATTTAGTAAGAGATGAGATATGAAGTTTCCAGCTGAGATTTTATGTTAAGGATAGACCGAGGATGTTTAGTGTTGAGGAAGGTGATAGCTGGGTGTTGTCAAAGAATAGGGGATAGTTGTTTGGAAGATTGTGTCGAGTGGATAGGTGGAGAAACTGTGTTTTTGAGGCGTTGAAGGACACCAGGTTCTTCTTGCCCCAATCGGAAATAATAGTAAGGTCTGAGGCTAAGCGTTCTGCAGCCTCCAGCCTTGAGTCGTTAAGTTCCTGAAGGGTGGGTCTTCTATTAAAAGAAGTTGAATAATGCAGAGTGGAATCATCGGCGTAGGAATGGATAGGACAGTTCGTTTTGGAAAGAAGATCATCAATGAACAACAGAAAAAGAGTGGGAGATAGGACAGAACCCTGTGGGACACCACTGTTAATAGATTTAGGGGAAGAACAGTGACCGTCTACCACGGCAGAAATAGAACGGTCAGAAAGGAGACTGGAGATAAAGGTACAGAGAGAAGGATAGAAACCGTAGGAGGGTAGTTTAGAAAGCAAAGATTTGTGCTAGACCCTATCAAAAGCTTTTGATATGTCCAGCGCAATAGCAAAGGTTTCACCGAAACGGCTAAGAGTGGATGACCAAGAGTCAGTTAAGAAGGCTAGGAGATCACCAGTAGAACGCCCCTTGCGGAACCCATACTGGCGATCAGATAGAAGGTCAGAAGTGGAAAGGTGCTTTTGAATCTTCCGGTTAAGGATTGATTCAAAAGCTTTAGATAGACAAGAAAGTAAAGCAATAGGACGGTAGTTTGAGGGATTGGAGCGGTCACCCTTCTTAGGTACAGGCTGTATGAAGGCATACTTCCAGCAAGAAGGAAAGGTAGATGTTGACAGGCAGAGGCGAAAGAGTTTGACCAGGCAGGGTGGCAGCACGGAGGCACTGTTTTAAGGACAATAGGAGGCACTCCATCAGGTCCATAAGCCTTCTGAGGATTGAGGCCAGAGAGGGCATAGAAAACATCATTTTGAAGAATCTTTATAACAGGCATAAAGGAGTCAGAGGGGGGATGAGTAGGAGGAATATGCCCAGAATCATCCAGAGTGGAGTTTTTAGAAAAAGTTTGAGAGAAGAGTTCAGCCTTAGAGATAGATGAGACGGCAGTGTTGCCGTCAGGACTGAGGAGTGGAGGGAAAGATGAAGAATTGAAGTTGGAGGAGATGTTTTTGGCTAGATGCCAGAAGTCACGGGAAGAGTTAGAGAAAGCAAGGTTTTGACATTTTCTATTAATGAAAGAATTTTTGGTTAGTCGGAGAATAGATTTGGCACGATTTCGGGCAGAAATGTAAAGTTCATAATTAGCATTAGTTTGAAGGCTCTGGTATCTTTTGTGAGCTACCTCTCTATCATTGACAGCACGAGAACAAGCGTGATTAAACCAAGGCTTTTTAGCGTGAGGAGTAGAGAAAGAACGAGGAATGTATGCCTCCATTCCAGAGACAATCACCTCTGTGATGCGCTGAGCACACACAGAGGGGTCTTTATCCTGGAAGCAATAATCATTCCACGGGAAATCGGAAAAGTACATCCTCAGGTCGTCCCACCGAGCTGAAGCAAAATGCCAGAAGCATCGCCTCTTCGGTGGGTCCAGAGGGTGTACATATCCGATCGCGTTGAATCTTTGAGTACATTTTGCTGTATTAATAGGAATGTTGTCCATTTGAAAAGACAGTCTCCTCGCCGCCACCATGCGGGTTACATTCATCCCTCCTTCCGTAGCAGAATATCATACCCTGTTTTCGAATGGCAAACAGATATCATCCCGAGGGAGCGGTATTGATGATATAGTCACACTTTCTTATGAACCAAGCTATCACAGAGGCGGGGGTTTATTCTCGGTTTTAGCTGGACTCGCTAAAAGAGCTTTCCCTTTCCTAGTGAAGAATGCCATTGTGCCTTCAGCTCGAACATTTGGAAACAATGTTCTAGATGATATTTCACACGGAAGCAACTTGAGAAGCTCTATAAAAAAGCATGGAATTAATTCCTTAAAGCAAGCTGCAATGAAATTGACTAGAGGAAGCGGGAAAAAGAAAGTCAAGCGAGTCGGGAGGAAAAGGTGTTATAAAAAGGACATCTTTACCGAGTTGTAATCATTGTTGAACTAAGAGCAGTATGGCGAGCATCACCAGCGCGGTTGGTGTCGGGAACCCGCGTTCTTCCCTGGGGCAATAAGCCGCCGGTGTCAGTGAATTGTTTCCCCGCCGTAACAATTTGAGGTTATTGGAAACAACGATTGCCTCCCGTTATGATGCTGATGTTTTACCTACTAACCTCGGATTCAATATGAAATTATCCGATAGATATATAGAATTTCTCATTCCTGGAACACTTTGCAGTTTTATTGATTTGGGGAAATTGGTGTTGCACACCTCTTTACGCTTAACTAAGCCAGACAGTACTACTCTCGAAGATGCTCAACACGTTGAATTTGCAAATAATACCGCGCACAGCCTATTCAAATCAATGCAATGTTTTTGGGGAGATGTAACTGTTGACAATAATGTACTTTATGGGTACACGTCATACGTTAAAATGCTGAATACTTTGTCGCCCAACAAATTGAATACAATTGGAGCCAATGCTAATATTACCATCCCAGAGAACGGTTTTATTTCCAAAGTAACAGCAGAATACTTTGACAATGCCAGCGCGCAACACAAGACCATTATGAAGCGGGTTAAGACTCACGGTATACAACTCTGTACCCCGCTTCTTCTGGATATAAGTTCTTTAGACAGTTACTTGCTCGATGGTATTTCGGTTAGACTCCGAATGGAAGTATCTAGTAATGCATGGCTGCTAAATTATCCAACTGGCGATAGCATTCGTCTGCATATAGACTCAGCCAAGCTGCTTTATACGCGACTGTTTCCTTATCCTAATGCACTTCATGCTTTGAACGCGTCTCTCGCCACAGGGAATCTTTTGAAATCGACATTTACCAAAACCCTCTTGAAAACCTATGTGCTAGCCAAAGACCAAACCTCAGGAACGTATGATCAACCGTGGGGTAATGTTATTCCGGAAAAACTCTCGCTTATTATAACGAGCATGGAAGCTCATTCTGGCGACTATACGCTAAATCCATTGTATTTGAGCCATGGCGATATAAGTCAAATAAGCTTAAGTGTTAATGGTAGAACCATGTATAATATTCCTAGTAAATTCCCTCATGACTATGCTGAGCTCTACCATCGTACTTTGGATGCACTTGGTTTTCACAAAGACCATTTAATCGGAAAGGATATTTTCGGCAAGGGGGCAATGATTTGCACATTTGATTTGCGTGCTGAAAACTTGAATGATAATTTGCCCGTTGAAATGAATAGGGGGCTTAGACTTAGCTTGAATCTAAGCAAGGGAGAAAACGAGAACCGTCTGTTGA
Source organism: Eriocheir sinensis (assembly GCF_024679095.1). Classification (NCBI taxonomy): domain Eukaryota; kingdom Metazoa; phylum Arthropoda; class Malacostraca; order Decapoda; family Varunidae; genus Eriocheir; species Eriocheir sinensis. Next base: position 14,367,283 of record NC_066552.1, read on the forward strand.
TACTGTTTGGCGAAACATTGGGTATAATAACAGTTAATTCTGAAAGACGGCTGCAGTGTGATGTGCGCGCTTGAAGCGGCTGTGCGATGAACAACATGGAGATTGAAAGAGGATTGAGGGGGCACATAGGAAAGATAGCCTTGTTTTTAGGCGTGTTATTGGCAGACGAGGTAAACTCTATACCTCAATATAGAAAACCTATAGTGTACATCGTCAATACGCTACCAAGTTATTCTAAAAGAGAAATGGGACACTGGATTTGTCTCTACTATGAACCATGCATGGCAGTGTTCCTAGATAGTTATGCTCTCGATCCAAAATTATACTCTGATCATTTCAAATATATTGATTACCCCGGGCTCAGTATGTATAAAAATGCATTTCGACTTCAAAGCACGCGATGTGTGAGTGGCTTATGCCATGTACTTTGCCTACAATGTTTCGCACTTGGGTGTAAGAGAAACTCTTGAAAAAATATGTATGGAGTTTTCCAAGACCGAATATTCGAGGAATGATGAACACGTGATGCGATTCGCTTACAGCAAGTTTATAATACCCGTATGTCATCAAACATTTAACACGTGTTCATAAAAAGAAAGTATTGACTTATTGATTTTTTCATATTGAATTGTATTACATTCCATGAAGCTATTCTAAGCATAAATAATTTTCTAGTTCCTTTATCGGGGGTGGGGTGGTTGTATACCATGCTTAAATCAGAGGTCTGGCTCCACTCACAGGTCCTCACTCGTCACCGCCAATACCCCGTGCTGCCCCCGCCCGGCCCCGCCCCGCCCCGCCCCACCCCGTCCCGGGCCCCGAGCAATCCTGTCGCATCCTGTCGCCGCACCTCTCGCTACCGCCGCCGCCGCCGCCCGCCTGATTTGGCGGGCAGTCTTTTATGCATGAGCCGGATCGAAACATAAAAGCGTTTTATTCATGTTTCCACAAATCGAATAAATTTTAAGACAATTATTGTGTTTTTTTCATCCGTTTCTTTTTTTTTTTTTTTGATAAAGGTCATATAAACAAGTCAAATAAACTCAATGTTTATTGGAATTTGGTCAAATTATGATTCCAGATTCATCATGTGCAATTTTATAATATCATAGGCTCCAACATTAGTCCTATATACATAATATATTTACATATATTTTATATTTAACATAAAAATAGCAGGCAAATTCTTACACTATAAACAGTATATACAACATTCACACCAGTCCCTATCTTATAAACAACTACAATTTATTCTGAAAAGTCTGTATCTACTAGCATATATTCAAGGGGGGATGATGAGAGCATTTGATTTATTTGTTCCTGTTCCGCGGCTTGCATTAACATGTCATCATCCGCCTCTACCCGTTTTATCAAGGGAAAATATTGCTCGGCCAGCACATCCCGTTCTCCCCACAATTCATAGGTTTCTTCTTCTAGTTCTCCCATTTCACCGATCTCTTGCCCACCCATTACCTCGGCTAGTCTCGCTTCTGTTATGCCTCTTTCATCGCCTTCCTCCAAATTTTCTTCGTTTGACAGTGTCATGATCTGGGCTACCTCCTCCTCCTGCTCTTCCTCCTCTACCCCTATAGAATTATCGGGATGACCCTAAGATCGTGACTCCAAGGTGCTAATGTAGTATCTTTTGTCCTCAACTACAGATATCCCTCTCTTGGGATATTTTACTGTACTCATTCGTCCATTGCGCACTGTGAATCCCTGATAGTCAAAGGTAAATGTTTGCTTCTGGAATAGGGCGTCTTTGTATCGCTGATGAGCAATTTTCTTCTTTATGGACTTTGGAACGCCCTTAGCTGAACTCAACCGGTCACCGTCTGCCAAGAGGATGGAGTAGCACTTTGGTTTTACACCTACAAATTCTGAGATGGTTCTTTCCCCCACTTCAGACTTGAGAAATCCAAGCTTTCCTTTGTTGTCTGTGCTGTACAAGGAATGTGAGGGGCTAAAGTTACTTGTGTCTATATAGCTTTTGAGGTACAACGCGTTTAAAGTAAGGACTTCGGGCCAGCTTCAAAAACTTTTCGCGGTTGGTGACAATATCTATGTCTTCACTATATTTGGCCGCGTTCATCAGGAATCGACCAAAAATGCTGTTTGAAATACACTTGATTGCATTTTTCTTGATAGGGCAAGTAGCACTTTTGCGGGCTTCTATGTTATCCTGAATGAAGTCCGCAAGAAAGTGCTTTTGCTTAAACGTATAAATAGCATGCACTTTTTTAACAACCAGGCCTAGTTGAATAAGTAGTTTAAGGAGGGGCAGAGCAAATAGCATTTTCTCCTGAGCAGCATGTGTTCCAATCAGTTTTATGTTCTTACACGGTGCTGGACGGTTTTCTTCTTCAAACCATTCGCGTGTGACTGACGATATATCTCTGTTGGTGATATTGTGTCTTCTGATGATCAGTGGGAGGTCATCCGTTTTCTCAACGACTTCACGTGAGACAGCCTCAGTATCGCACAGAATGAGATATCCAAAATCGCCATCGGTTGCTTGATTGACCAAGCCCCCGCTCAAAAACGACTGCATTTCTGTCTCATCTAGTTTTCTCATATCCCCACATGGCAACTTCTCTTGCATTACAGTGGGATAAAGACTGTTGAAGTCAAGATATGAAAGGAAAGTGCTTCTATCATGTTTTTTATTAAACTGAGGGTTCGTGTAGATGTTATTGGCGCGTACAAAACGACGCACAACACTTGTGTAGCCCCCACGCACATTTGTTTGAATGCAATGATATATGTCTGGGCTACTAAGCACCTCTAATTCCTGCTGTGTTTTTAGCAGAAAGGAGTCATAGGCAAATCCTGGCAGGCTAACATAATTTACAATATCCAACCTCCACTGGGTTTTCAAAATACCTCGCCACTCTAGGAAGACATCACATAGAAGACCAACATCCACTTTTACATAAAGCAACAAATAGTCCTTCAGGCTCTGACACCCAGCTACTTTCCAAACATTCTGAGCATGTTTATAATCACTTTCGGAAAGTTCTGCTTCTTGAAGCGAATTGAAAAAATCTTCGCGGGATGGAAGACGTGTCTCAGAAAGTCGTTCCATCGAATCCATATAGTCATAACAAAACACCTGCTTTCCCTTGATCAATAATGGCAACGCAGGTGCTGGCACATCTTTCAACATCTGTTGTGTGCATATGGGTTCGTTCCCATTACTGATGAATTGGTTCGCTAAAGCCGCGAGTGAAGCAGACATAAAGGCATACGAGTCAATAAATCTCAAGTCATTTATGATGACTTCATGATATTTGTGAACTGAACGTTTTGGTCTTAGTTTGATTTTCAAGTCAGGTATCGTTAATTCACGCAGGATTAACGACATGTCGTAATTAGCATTATGTGCAATGAGAGTGAGCTGCAATTTGTGATTTTTCATTTGGAGGTTGCATCTATTACAATAAGCTCCAATGTAATTGTTTCCTGATTTTTCATGGTCATGATGTTTTACTCCTTTACCTTTTAAAAAACCCTGTTTGCAGAGAAGACAGTGAGTTTGCTCATTGTGACGCGCCGTATCTTCATCGGTCATGTTGATTTTATTGTAGCCTTTAGAAAATTTCAACTTTTTCCAGGCACACTGCATTGTATGAATAAAATGGTTTACAGCATTACTTCCACAATAGGATCCGCTTTGTACTGTTTCTCCGTTTCTATTCACTCTAATGTAAGCATACGCTATGGCAAAGTGATGTCTCTTTACACATCCAGACACATTCGAAGAAGACTCTACGAGAATACTCTCAAAGTCATAGAATGCTAAATAAGATGGCTCATATGCCTTAGCATGATTATTAAATTTCACAGTAGAACCCGCGGGTGGGAATCTTAGTCTTGTGATCATCGTTGGGCAAATTAGCACATGTTCAGCAAGCGTTGTCTTGTTCTCACAGGCGCACAGGCAGATATCGCAAAACATTTTTTTTCCCGCGACGTTGGCAGGTAAACAGGTTCATGTATGCGTCAAAGTCTTGGATAAGAGCTAGGTGTCTGTTCCCCAACAACAGACAATGAATAACTTCTTGATCTTTGAGCCCCTTTCTGACTAGAGTTAGTTCGCCTTTTTTGTCTTCAACGTTGTCTAGACAGTAAACGCGAATACTTATGTTGTTTAATCTTTCAAGCCGACCGAGGTCTTCCCAGGATACCGGGATTGGAATGTTACCCGTATTAATAGAGGCCAAGCAAGCATTCTCCCATTGCCTGCCCGATGGAACTACATTTCTTGACTTTAGATAGCGATAAGCTGTTAGAACTTGGAAAACACAGTCCGTGGGCCCCGAAGGGTTGAGAACTTGTGTTTTCCCTGGAACACCCTTAGGATAGGGCACATACTCTCCAATACTATTGTGCAGCATTATAAGAGAGAAGGAAAATTTTACGCTAACTATTTCATCTAACGTAAATCCACTGCCCTCTTCGTCTGATTTGTCATGTTCAAACCGATTAACAAAATATTCGGATAGTTCACGTACATATGAATCTATATCGTCAAAGCTAATTACCTGCATATGACTTCTCATATACATATCTCTATATTGAACTCCATCGTCGGGGTCTTCTCTGACTAAACGCAGATGCATGTCAACGTACACTTTAAAAGAAGAAAGTCTAACCTGCTGGCAGCCTTGGAATACAGACTCTACTGCCTCGCGAAGACGGCCAGTGTTGTTGTTGAAATATGATGCAATGTCGCCGTTGTCTGCTGGTGGGACGGGCACGTCGATCGTTGTTAAGGCCCCGTTGAAATGTTGGCTTATTTCACCGGGTGTTGGTGAGGGTGTTGTTGCCGGCCGTCCCGGGTTATAACCGCTGGGCCCTGGCTGTGGAGAACTGTTTGGATGGGAGAATCCCTCACGACGGGCTTGCTTTTTCCTGCAGGTGTCTGAAGAAAGGTAAAATAATATTAGAGAGAAATAGTGAAATTACAATTTATTTTCCTTAGAACAGACGTGTGCGCAATAAAAAACGTAGAAACTTACCGTTTGTTCCTGTATTCGCTTGTTTTCGTTTTCGTCCACTACCGATCGCTGAAGAGGAGGGCCAATGGCTGAGCCTACCAGACCCGCCTTCTTCGGAGATAGCCCTTAAAGAATACGAAACACAAATGAATTTTTGAACCTCTACCCGCACATATTTACTGTGACACTTAAAATACAATATGGAAAATGTGTCTCTTGTAAAACACATTTTAACAATATTGCATTTCAGAAGATATTAGGTTTTGACCTACTTTTGATTTTGACTGGCTTCGTCGCTGAGACCCGCCCGTGGAGAACAACTTCCAATATCGCTGGGGTCTGGTTGAGAGAAACCGACATCTGATCGATCAGAGCTAGTCGACGACGTCTCTTCTGAAAAAAGATAGAAAGACTAAAGTCGATATTGACCATGCTGCCCAGCTCTCTACCCCCCTCCCGTCATCCACATCTGCTACTGTTTTTTATGACAATCATATAAAGTAACGCAAACATTTAAGTACTTACCATTGTTTCTAGTAGATATATCTTTCGATCCAGTCCCAAGGCCCTCTGGAAGGCAGGCCGCCCTATGAGCTGCGAGTGCGGACAACGGGAAGTATTTATTACACCATGAACATATGATACAGGTGTGTAAAGGGGTCCTCATGTTTACGGGAATCAAGAACAGGAGACCTCTTGACCCGAGACCGCCTTGAGAGCCTGTGAAGTGCTCGCTGGCTTGACGCCCATAAATACCCTTCGGCATTGTGTGTTCGTTTGTACATGTGTGTGTGTGTGTGTGTGTATGCGTGTGTGTGTGTGTGTGTGTGTGTGTGTGTGTGTGTGTGTGTGTGTGTGTGTGTGTGTGGGCGTGTTCCTCAGGTCAGTCCTTAATGACCCGAGGTGTATTGTAATGACTTGAATCATTAAGGCTTCCAAAGACCAGAAGGCGTGGCCTCAGATACATGGAGATGTCATCGAAACATTTTTTTCCGTGATTTTTATATCGCATGAACATGTGTGTGTGTGTGTGTGTGTGTGTGTGTGTGTGTGTGTGTGTGTGAGAGTGTGCGTGTGCGTGTGCGTGTGTGTGTGTGTGTGTGTGTGTGTGTGTGTGTGTGTGTGCATGTGTGTGTGTGTGTGCGCGTGCGTGTGTGTGTGTGTGTGTGTGTGTGTGTGTATGTGTATGCATGTGCGTGTGCGCGCAAGCATGTGTGTTCCTCGGGTCAGTCCTTAATAACCTGAGGTTTATTGTAATGACTTGAATCATTAAGACTTCAATAGGCGTGGCCTCAGATACATGGAGATGTCATCGATCCATTTTTTCCGCGATTTTATCTCGTAAGACCAGATGTGTGTGTGTGTGTGTGTGTGTGTGTGTGTGTGTGTGTGTGTGTGTGTGTGTGTGTGTGTGTGTGTGTGTGTGTGTGTGTGCGTGTGTGTGCGTGTGTGTGTGTATGCGCGTCAGTGGGAAGAAGGAGGGAATGATAAGACGCCGGGAACAGGTGCGCGGGACATATTCCAGCCTGGTCATTAACCTAATGTCTTTAACCTTTTTCCGTGATTGTAATCTTGGGGTCATTCGAGATCTCGATCTTAACTTGTGTGAGTGTGTGTGTGTGTGTGTGTGTGTGTGTGTGTGTGTGTGTGTGTGTGTGTGTGTGTGTGTGTGTGTGTGTGTGTGTGTGTGTGTGTGTGTGTGTGTGTGTGTGTGTGTGTGTGTGTGTGTGTGTGTGTATGCGCCTATGGGAAGAAAGATAAGACACCGGGAACAGATGCGCGGGACATATTCCAGCCTGGTCATTAACCTAATGTCTTTAACCTTTTTCTGTGATTACCATCTTGTGGTCACTCGAGCTCACGATCTTATCTTAAATTCTTCAAGTACCCTCCGCTGACCTCCCAACCCCTACTTCCAGTCCCCCCCGCTTCCGTACGCTAGCCCGAGAGGGGGTGGAGGGAAAGGGGGAGGAGGAGAGGCATGTGAAAAAGCGAAAGATTTTTTTTTTGGGGGGGTCGGGGTTGGGGGTAGGGGGGGTTTGGTGAAAAGGTAAAATAGATGTGGGGGGTGGGGGTCTAGATGCCCCCTCTTCCGTAACCCCCCCGCTGACCCCCCCAACCCCCACTTCCAGTCCCCCCCGCGGGGGCAACCCCCACTTCCGTACATTTGTTACTACTAATCCTCCACCTGCTCCTCCTCCTATTAGTACTACTACTTCCACTACTACTAATACTAATACTAATACTATTACTACTACTGATACTACTACTACTACTACTACTATTAATAGTAATAATAATAGTAATAATAATAATAATAATAATAATAATAATAATAATAATAATAATAATAATAGTATAATAATAATAATAATAATAATAATAATAATAATAATAATGCGATTACTAAGACAACTCCTCCTGCTCCTCCTCCTACTACTACTACTATCACTACTACTTTTTTTTTTTTTTACAGCTAAGGAGACAGTTCAAGGGCGTAAAGAAAAATATATAAAAAGACCCGCTACTCACTGCTCCTGAGTAGAGAGCAAAGGAGTGTCCAAAAAGAGAGGTCAATTTCGGGAGGAGATATGTCCTGATACCCTCCTTTTGAAAGAGTTCAAGTCGTAGACAGGAGGAAATACAGATGAAGGAAGATTGTTCCAGAGTTTACCAGCGTGAGGGATAAAAGAGTGAAGATGCTGATTGACTCTTGCAGTCAGCATGAAAATATCGATAGAAGATAGAAAGAGGCAACATGGCGACGGAATTTGAGAGGTAGAAGACTATCAGTATGAGGAGGAGAGTTGATGAGACGAAGAGCCTTTGACTCCACTCTGTCAAGGAGAGCTGTGTGAGTGGGCCCCCCCCCAGACATGAGATGCATATTCCATACGAGAGCGGACAAGGCTCCTGTAAATGGATAGCAACTATGCGGGGAAGAATAACTGGCGGAGACGGTACAGAACGCCCAGCCTAGAGGAAGCTGATTTAGTAAGAGATGAGATATGAGGTTGCCAGTTGAGATTTTGAGTTAACGATAGACCGAGAATGTTTAGTGCTGAAGAAGGTGATAGCTGAGTGTTGTCGAAGAATAGGGGATAGTTGTTTGGAAGATTGTGTCGAGTGGATAGGTGGAGAAACTGTGTTTTTGAGACGTTGAAGGACACCAGGCTCCTCTTGCCCCAATCGGAAATAATAGTAAGGTCTGGGGCTAAGCGTTCTGTTGCCTCCAGCCTTGAATCATTAAGTTCCTGTGGAGTGGGTCTTCTATTAAAAGAAGTTGAGTAATGCAGAGTGGAGTCATCGGTGTAAGAATGGATAGGACAGTTCGTTTTGGAAAGATCATCAATGAACAACAGAAAGAGAGTAGGAGATAGGACAGAACCCTGTGGGACACCACTGTTAATAGGTTTAGGGGAAGAACAGTGACCGTCCACCACAGCAGAAATAGAACGGTCAGAAAGGACTCTGGAGATAAAGGTACAGAGAGAAGGATATAAAACGTAGGAGGGTACTTTGGAAAGCAAAGATTTGAGCCAGACCCTTTCAAAAGCTTTTGATATGTCCAACACAATAGCAAAGGTTTCACCGAAACGGCTAAGAGAGGATGACCAAGAGTCAGTTAGGAAGGCAAGGAGATCACCAGTAGAACGTCCCTTGCGGAACCCATACAGGCGATCAGATAGAAGGTCAGAAGTGGAAAGGTGCTTTTGAGTCTTCCGGTTAAGGATTGATTCAAAAGCTTTAGATAGACAAGAAAGTAAAGCTATAGGGCTATAGTTCGAGGGATTGGAACGGTCACCCTTTTTAGGCACAGGCTGTACAAAGTCATACCAGCAGGAAGGAAAGGTAGATGTTGACAGGCAGAGGCGAAAGAGTTTGACCAGGCACGGTGTCAGCACGGAAGCAGTTTTTAAGGACAATAGGAGGCACTCCATCAGGTCCATAAGCCTTCTGAGAGTTGAGGCCAGAGAGGGCATAGAAAACATCATTTGGAAGAATTATAATAACAGGCATAATGGAGTCAGAGGGGGGATGAGTAGGAGGAATATGCCCAGAATCGTCTAGGGTGGAGTTCTTACAGAATGTTTGAGCGAAGAGTTCACCCTTAGAGACAGATGAGACGGCAGAGCTGCCGTCAGGGTTAAGGAGAGGAGGGAAAGAGGAAGAAGTGAAATTAGAGGATATATTTTTGGCTAGATGCCAGAAGTCACGGGAAGAATTAAAAGAAGCAAGGTGATGACATTTTATATTGATAAAAGAAGTTTTGGCAAGTCGGAGAATAGATTTGGCACGATTCCGGGCTGAAATGTAAAGGTCAAAGTTAGCGGGTGTTCGAAGGCTCTGGAACCTTTTGTGAGCTGCCTGTCTATCTTTAATAGCACGAGAACAAGCATGATTAAACCAAGGCTTTTTAGCATGAGGAGTAGAGAAAGAACGTGGAATGTATGCCTCCATTCCAGAGACAATCACCTCTGTGCTGCGCTGGGCACACACAGAGGGGTCTCTCTCCTGGAAGCAGTAATCATTCCACGGGAAATCGGAAAAGTACATCCTCAGTTCGTCCCACCGAGCTGAAGAAAAATGCCAGAAGCATCGCCTCTTCGGTGGGTCCAGAGGATGTACAGGAGCGATAGGACAGGATACAGAAATAAGGTTATGATTGGAGGAGCCCAACGGAGAGATCAGTTTGACAGAGTAAGCAGAAGGATTAGAGGTAAGGAAGAGGTCTAGAATGTTGGGCCTGTGTCCAAGGCGGTCGGGAATACGAGTAGGGTGCTGAACCAACTGCTCTAGGTCGTTGAGGAGAGCAAAGCTGTAGGCCTGTTCATCAGGCTAGTCAGTGAAAGAGGATGAAAGCCAAAGCTTGTGGTGAATCTTGAAATCTCCTAAGATGGAGATTTCAGCGAAGGGAGAGTGAGTCAAGATGTACTCCACTTTAGGGTTCAAATAGTCAAAGAATTTTACATAGTTAGTAGAATTAGGTGAGAGATTAACAGCACATATGTATTTATTAATAGAATGACAATAAAGTCTTAGCCAGATGGTAGACAATACTGAAGAGTCAAGGTCGTGGGCACGTGAGCAAGTGATGTCGTTGCGCACGTAAGCACAACATCCAGCTTTGGATTGAAATTTAGAGATAGTAGGAGGGAACAGAGTAGAGGTTGCTGTCAGTAGCCTCAGAAACCTGTGTTTCGGTGAGGAATAGAAGGTGAGGTTTAGAGGAGAGATGGTGGTCCAGAGAATGAAAATTAGAACGAAGACCGCGAATGTTGCAGAAATTGATAAGGAGGAGGTTTGAGGAGTCATCAGGACAACTTTCAAGTCGGCAGCCAGAAGGGGAGTCCTCCCTGGGGGAATTTATGGTCCCCCTCCCAGGCGGGGACTCCGAGGCTCTGTAATTTTTCGCCAATTTGAATTTTGAATTTTGGGAAAAGGTGTGTGTGTGTTGTGTGAATGTAGTGTGGTGTAAAAAGAGAGAGGAACTGTCTTTAGAGAGCATGCTGAACTGCTCTCTGGTGTTGATGAGACAAAAGGGAAACGGTTAGTGAGGACATGGGAAGGGTCTTTGAAGGGCTTCAGCACCCTCCTCGCTTCCCATATATCCTCACCGGGAATAGCTCACGCCCGTTCGGTAGGTGTCTTCCTACCTACTCGTACTACTACTACTACTACTACTACTGCTGCTCCTACTACTACTGCTACTATTACTATTACTACTACTGCTACTTTAACTTTAATGATAACAATGATAATAATAATGATAATAATATTAATAATAATAATAATAATAATAATAATAATAATAATAATAATAATAATAATAATAATAATAATAATAATAATAATAATAATAATAATAATAATAATAATAATAATAATAATAATAATAATAATAAAAATAATAATAATAATGGTAAGATAATAACAATATTCAGCTGTATTGATGATTTCGCCAATATAGTAATGAATAAAAAATAAATAAATAATAAATAATAAGAAGGAGAAAGAGGTGGATGACACACACACACACACACACACACACACACACACACACACACACACACACACACACACACATGCACGCACGCACTCCTTCCTCCCCTCGTTCCACCTCTCTCTCTCTCTCTCTCTCTCTCTCTCTCTCTCTCTCTCTCTCTCTCTCTCTCTCTCTCTCTCTCTCTCTCTCTCTCTCTCTCTCTCTCTCTCTCTCTCTCTTACACACACACACACACACACACACACACACACACCTGGGGAGGAAGAGCGACGGTGCCGTGTCTTGTCTCCGTCAATGACAGTTCGAGTTTGGGTGTCCTCCAGGCCATTGGAGTCGATAGTATCTGTACCTCCTCGTCCAGTTAATCGATAGCCATTGAAAGAACCTACAGTGACTCCGTAAGGATTACTGGATCATCGCCAAAAAACAGGTCAATGACCTTGGTGTGGCCAACAGATTATGCACGGTGACTTTGATACATAGTTCCCAATACCCACTCTTTACTGCCTAATACCCACTCCGTGCAAGTGTTGAAAAATGATGGGGCCTTACTCGCGTGCTCACTGGAAAGCTGTTGGACATCCCACACACACAATCACAGCACTTCCAGTTCAAGAATACATACAAGTCATTAAACACAGAGTTGCAGGAGCTCCCAGAGTACCTCGCTATGCGCTGAATCAAGCGTTTTTTTTTAAAGTTCGACTTCGCCGCAAGCATCCCTTGATTCTGATAACAGATCCATAAGATACTTGTAAGATTCCACACCACTCCTCCCCTTGTTCCCTTTACAAATATGGCATTGTGGATGAGGGGATCGACGCCTATTTTGCGTCTTTTCACCTTATTAAGGCCTGTCTTAGATACTTGGGACCTCGCCCTTTCACGCTTTTAAACCTCAACTGGTATTACGAGTCGCCTTCTTAGCGTCTCCCTGCAGAGCATTTCCGTGTCTACTCGCTCCGAGTCGTTTGTTCAGGCTGGCTGGTCATTCCAGGATCGTGGCAACGTACCATCGTTACAGCCTTCGAGTAGCTGCTTGTAAAGGGAAGACAACTATAAACCCGTCGACTCTGTTATAGCTCCGGAACACCCCGCTCGACCTACACTCGTCCCGAGCGAGGCTTCACAATTCCCGCAGCGGAACGCCTCGAACGCCCTGCCCAAGCTCCACCCGGCGCGAGTGGGGGCCCTGACGTCAGAAGCCGAAGCAACCTCGGACGTTGGTGCGCTGAGGACAGGAAACGACTCCAGGACTCGGTCGAGCCAGCTCGCTAGGCACTGGCTCCTCTTCACCACCTAAAGAGTCCTCCAACTGACGAGGCTGCTGTCGCGTTACGCCCAGTCCGGTACTGCCATCCATCACTCGGTCGTAGCACCGCTGTGGTCTACCCGGGGAAGACGCTGTTGGCATCGAGACCGTATATCCGGGCCGCCCCTTGCCGGCCTTACCACGCCGGCCGGCCTACCTGTCTCCCGTGGGCTGTGTGAGCGGCCTTACCACGCCGGTCGTCCTACCTGTCTCCCGTGGGCTGTGCGAGCTGAAGTGCATATTAAAGGCGGAGTTTACATCTTGTGTATCGCTTCTCCTGACTACACTGTGTAAGTGGGGTGCAAAACACATGGCTAAGGAGGAAAACTGTTAGCCCGGAACAGCCTTGGGCCCCTGCAGTCTCGTTCCTTCACACTGCTGCAAACGCTGCGTCCCATTTTGTGTCACAGGAGTCTACATGAAGACCAGTGACGTGAGCCGCGCTGCAGTGTCCCGAGTTCCTTGTTACCGGTTATGAATTATATTCTAATTTGAACTCGAAGTATCACTAAATCTTCAGCTCATTGTTTGTGGTATTTTGCCTCAGCCAACGCTTCCCAACACTATACAGTCCAGACGTTTCTGGAATCCTGGAGAGCAATGATCTCCAGCGCCTCCTCGTCTCCTTTACACTACTACATGTCGACAACAGTACTCTAATACGCTTACCTCTCTTCTGGCCACTCATTCCCTTATCTTTTGAGAAAGCAGCGCTTAACGGGCTTTTTTATTATTTTTTTTGTTGCCTTATCCGTACGCACACAAAAAAAGAGTGAGCTTACCGTGACTTTTCAAGCTAGAATTGATTCAACCCTTACGTGATGCAGCTGAAGACAGCCTTGTCTGCCTGCACTGCTGGAGGCAAGACGACAAATGAAGCAGTTGGCACGGTGGTATTCCACGATGGCAAGGGCAACCATTGATAGGCAATTTTTACAGACCAACCTGGCCGAAGATATCAGCATTCAGATTGGGATGGCAGACTTGGGGCCTGGGGACTGTAGTGTCCTGTCGCTGCATGCGATAATGTGGTGCGATAAGATAACCCAGTGATATAAGAGAAAAGGGGAGTGGGGTAAGCAAGTGGGGGTTGAGGACCCGAGGTGCTCTTTTTTTGGGGGGTACCTTGGGGGTAGCTGCCACCACCCGAACGATCTAAGGAGAAGTAGGTTTCCCTAGATTCCTTTTACCCCAGTCAATAACGATAGCAAGGTCTGAGTTTTAGGGTTCTGCAGCCTCCAGTCTGGAATCTTGTATTTCCTGTTGAAAGAGTCTTCTGTTGAAAGAAATTGAATAATGCAGAGTAGAGTGGCCAGCATATGAGTGGATATGGCAGTTTGTTATGGACATATAACTGATGAATAATAGGAAGAGAATGAGTGATAGGACAGAGCCCTGTGGACGACAACTGTTGATAGGTTTAGGGGAAGAACAGTGACCGTCTACCACAGCAGAGATAGAACGGTCGGAAAGGAAACTGGATATTAGGGATGAGAGAGAAGTATAGAAACCGTAAAAGGGTAGTTTAGAAAGCAAAGACTTGTGCCAGACTCTATCGAAAACTTTCAATATGGCCAGTGCAACTGCGAAAGTTCCATCGAAATGGCTAAAAGAGGATGACCAAGAGTCAGCTAGGAGAGCAAGATGATCTCCAATAGAACGCCCCTTTCGGAAACCATACTCTGATCATCAGGTCCATAAGGCTTTTGAGAGTTGTGGCTAAAGAGAGCATAGAAAACATCACTCCTAAGAATCTTAATAACAGGCATTAAGGAGTCAGAGGGGGGGATGAGTAGGAGGAATACGCCCAAAAAGTTGAGCTGTTACAGAAAGTTTGCGAGAAGAGTTCAGCCTTATAATTATTAGAATTAAAACAGACATCGGTGCTGTTGTCTGGGTTAAGAAGAGGAGGGAGAGATGAGGAAGTGAAGTTGGAGATGTTTTGAGCTAGGTGCCAGAAGTCTCTGGAATAATTAGAAAAAGCATGGTTTTGACATTTCTTATTAATGAAAGAGCTTTTGGTAAGAATGATAAGAAAGTAAGATTTGGCACGATTTCGGGTGGAAAGATGATGATCATGGTTAGCAGAAGTAAGAAGGCTTTGGTACCTTTTGTGAGCTGCCTCTCTATCTTTGATACCATGGAAATAAGCGTGATTAAACCAAAGCTTTTTAGCATGAGGAGTAGAGAAAGTACGTAGAATGTGTGCCTCCATTCCCGAGACAATCACCTCTGTGATGCGCTGGGAAAACACAGAGAGAGCTCTCCCCAGTCACCGGGGTGTGTGTGTGTGATGGGGCCCGTGGGATGACGCGGAACTGGCCCATTGAGTTGCTGGTGATGAGGCTTAACACACACATGCACACACTAGTTATCTCTCTCTCTCTCTCTCTCTCTCTCTCTCTCTCTCTCTCTCTCTCTCTCTCTCTCTCTCTCTCTCTCTCTCTCTCTCTCTCTCTCTCTCTCTCTCTCATTCCTTCTCATTTTCTCTTTTCTAACTTTCACTCTTCACAGTGTTGACTGTGGTTTTAAAAAGTTGTATCAGAGAGGGAAGACGAAAACAACCCTATCGCACCGTCGATGGGGTCACAATGTCGAGGAGACGGGACTTGAAGCGAGGTCGACGATTCTTACTGACAAAGACAGACAAACCCTCCAAGAGGATTTGCATAAAATTTCAGCTTGGTGTGATATATAAAAAAAACTGAATGCCCTTTAATGTAGACAAGTTCCAGGTCATTCAAATTTGAACAAGAAATAATAAGTTAGATTACGAAATCCGTGGCGTCAAACTTAAAGGCGTTCAATACGTTAAGGACCTGAGTTTCAAAATCGCCTTTTTTCCTTTGTTCCTTCCCTTTTCTCTCTTTGTCTCTCTTTCCCTTTCTCTTTCTCTTCCTATTCCTTTTTCCCCTTCTCTCTTCCTCTTTATTTTTCCTTTTTTTTCCCTTTTCATGTCTCTCCTTTCCTCTTTCTCCCATCCCCCCCCCCTCTTTCCTTTTATCTTCCCATTTTTCTCCCTTTCCTTTTCTCACTCTCTGCCTCTTTTCCTTTCTCTCGTTCAGTGCACCCCCTCGTCCTTGAGTATTTCCAACATACTTCATACATTATCAGTGTCTTTTTGTGCGTGTGTTATTTTTATCTAGTCATGAGTGTTGACTGTGGTTTTAAAAAGTCGTATCAGAGAGGGAGGACGAACACAAATCTGTCGTACCGTCGAAGGGGTCACAATGTCGAGGAGACGGGACTTGAAGCGAGGTCGGCGATTCTTACTGACGAAGACAGACAAACCCCCAAGAGGATTTGCATGAAATTTCAGCTTGGTGTGACATATAAGAAAAAATGAATGCCCTTTAATGTAGACAAGTTCCAGGTCCTTCAAACTTGAACAAGAAATAATAAGTTAGATTAGGAAATCCGTGGCGTCAAAGTCAAAGGTGTTCAATACGTTAAGGACCTGAGTGTCAAAATCGCGTCAAAACTCAAATTTTCACAGCAATGCATCGACGCAAAATATAAATCGAACAAAATGTTGGATTTCATTAGGAGAAACTTTTTATACAAAAGAAAAGATATAATACTTTCGTTCTACGAGAGTTTATTCACACACCACTTGGAACATGCGGTACAGTTTTGGTCTCCGCATCATGCAAAGAACATTGCTAAATAAGGTGTTCAACGTCGTACAAAACAAATTAACCCTTCCATGCGCAACAAACCCTACGATGAGAGGCTGTCCACCCTTAACAAGTTTTCTCTTGAGAAACGTTGCCTCCGATGAAAACTGAACGATTGTTTAAATATACTTTAATGAATTTACGAATGTGGACCAATCAAAATTGTTTATGATCGATGACATTTTGCGTACGAGGAATAATGGCACAAAACTTAAGTGTAGGCAAGTAAATTCAGACTGCACAAATCTTTCTTCACCAACGTTGTAATGCAAGAATGGAATAGGCTCCCGCCTTCAGTGGTCCAGTGCAACATGATTGACTCCTTTAAGAACAAGCTCGACCGACACTTCCTTCAATTTAATATTTAAGAGTTCAAATGCAAAGTTTTGGAGCCATGTGATTAATGTAGAATCACTTAAGTTTAAGTACAGACCACCTAGTCTGGACTATGGGGTCTGTGTGGACTGATTTGATATGTAAATCTATATAAATCATTCTTCCTTTCTATAACATTATCATTCTTTCTTACAATCTTTCTCTCACATTCTGTTTCTCATTTTTTCATTCTCATTCTCTCTGTCTTATTTTCATTCTGTCTCATTCTCTCTCTCTCTCTCTCATTCTCATTCTCAATAGCTCTCATTCTCTTTCTCATTCACGCATTCTCATTATCATTATCATTATTTCTCATCTCTTTCTCCCTCAGTCTCGTTATCTCACTCATTCTCATTCTCTCGCGTTCTCATTCTCATTCTCTCTCATTATTATTTTGTCTTTCTTATTCTCTCTCATTCTCTTTCTCACTCTCTCTCTCATTCTTATTATCCCATTCTCATTCTCTCTCATTATTATTATGCCATTCTCATTCTCTCTCATTATTATTATGCCATTCTCATTCTCTCTCATTCTCATTCTCATTCTCTCTCATTCTTATCATCCCATTGTCATTCTCTCTCATTATTATTATGCCATTCTCATTCTCTCTCATTCTCATTCTCTCTCATTCTTATTATCCCATTCTCATTCTCTCTCATTCTTATTATCCCATTCTCATTCTCTCTCATTCTTATTATCCCATTCTCATTCTCTCTCATTATTATTATCCCATTCTCATTCTCTCTCATTATTATTATCCCATTCTCATTCTCTCTCATTATTATTATCCCATTCTCATTATCTCTCATTATTATTATGCCATTCTCATTCTCTCATTCTTATTATCCCATTATCATTCTCTCTCATTCTTATTATCCCATTCTCATTCTCTCTCATTCTTATTATCCCATTCTCATTCTCTCTCATTATTGTTATCATTATTATTTTTATTCCCTCTCTCTCATTTTGTATATCATTTCCTCTCTTTCCACATTATCTCTTCTTTTCATTCTCTCTCTCTCTCTCTCTCTCTCTCTCTCTCTCTCTCTCTCTCTCTCTCTCTCTCTCTCTCTCTCTCTCTCTCTCTCTCTCTCTCTCTCTCTCTCTCTCTCTCTCTCTCTCTCATTTTCTCTTTTCTAACTTTCACTCTTCCCCTTTCTCTCCCTTTCTCACGTTCCCATACTCTTTCCTTCACCTTTCTTTGCCTTTCTCTCCTTCCATTTCTTTCCCTTTCTCTTTCTCTTCTCAATTTGTCCTTCCCTTTGTTTTCCTTTCCTCTCCCTTTTTTTTGTTTCACTTTGTCTTTGCTTTTCTTTATATCTCCCTCACTTTTCCTTTTTCTTATCCCCTTTCTTTCCTTTTTCTTTCTTCCCCTTTTCTCCTTCCAATTCTTTGTTCCGTTATCTCCCTATACCTTTCCCTTTCTCTCTTTCCCTTTCACGTTCACTTTTTCTTCTTTCCTTTCTCTCCTCCTCTTTCACTTTCTATAGCTTTCCATTTCCATCTCTCTCCTTGTATTTCCCTCTGTCCCTTTTCTCTTTTCCCTTTTTTCATTTTCTCTCTCTTTCTCTCTCCCTTTCTCTTTTTTCTTTCCTTTCCTTTCACTTTCCCTTATATTTTTATTTATCTTCCTCTTCCTCTGTCCCTTTCTCTCTTCCTCTTCATTTTTCCCACGCTCTCCTCTATTTTTCCCTTTCTTCCCCTTTCCTTGCATCTCCTTCCCTTTCTCTCTCCCCTTTTCTATCACCTTTTCTTTCACTTTTCTTCCCCTTTCTCTACTTTTCTTTCTTTTCCTATTCACTTTCCCTTTCTTTCTCACTCCATGTCTCTTCCCATTTCTGTCCCCTTTTCTCTTCTACTTTCTCTCACCTACTTTCTCTTACCTATCTTTTCTCCTTTCTCTTTCATAGTCTCTTCCTTTTTCTTTCCCTTTTTCCCTTTCTCTCTTCCTTGTCCTCTTTCCCTTTCTCCTTCTTTCTGTTTTTTTTCCCTTTCTCTCTTCCCCCTCTTTCTCCGTTTCACTTTCACTTTCTCCTTCCCTCTCCCTTTTCTTATCTTCTCCTTTTCTCTATCCCTCCTTATTGTTTTCCCACTCTTTCTCTTCCCATGTCTCCTTCTCTTTCTGTCCCCTTTTCTCTTTCCTTTTCTCTTCACCTCTCTTGACCTTTTTTTCCTTTTTTTCTTCCCTTTTCTCTCTTTGTCTCTCTTTCCCTTTCTCTTTCTCTTCCTATTCCTTTTTCCCCTTCTCTCTTCCTCTTTATTTTTCCTTTTTTTTCCCTTTTCATGTCTCTCCTTTCCTCTTTCCTTTTATCTTCCCATTTTTCTCCCTTTCCTTTTCTCACTCTCTGCCTCTTTTCCTTTCTCTCGTTCAGTGCATCCCCTCGTCCTTGAGTATTTCCAACATACTTCATACATTATCAGTGTCTGTTTGTGCGTGTTATTTTTATCTAGTCATGAGTGTTGACTGTGGTTTTAAAAAGTCGTATCAGAGAGGGAGGACGATAACAACCCTGTCGCACCGTCGAAGGGGTCACAATGTCGAGGAGACGGGTCTTGAAGCGAGGTTGGCGATTCTTACTGACGAAGATAGACAAACCCTCCAAGAGGATTGCATAAAATTTCAGCTTGGTGTGATATATGGGAAAAAATGAATGCCCTTTAATGTAGACAAGTTCCAGGTCCTTCAAACTTGAACAAGAAATAATAAGTTAGATTACGAAATCCGTGGCGTCAAACTCAAAGGCGTTTAATACGTTAAGGACCTGAGTGTCAAAATCGCGTCAAAACTCAAATTTTCACAGCAATGCATCGACGCAAAATATAAAGCGAACAAAATGTTGGATTTCATAACGAGAAACTTTTTATACAAAAGTAAAAATGTAATACTTTCGTCCTACAAGAGTTTAGTCAGACACCACTTGGAACATGCGGTACATTTTGGTCTCCCCACCATGCAAAGAACATTGCTAAATAAGGTGTTCAACGTCGTACAAAACAAATTAACCCTTCCATGCGCAACAAACCCTACGATGAGAGGCTGTCCACCCTTAACAAGTTTTCTCTTGAGAAACGTTGCCTCCGATGAAAACTGATCGAATGTTTAAATATACTTTAATGAATTTACGAACGTGGACAAATCAAAATTATTTATGATCGATGACATTTTGCGTACGAGGAATAATGGCACAAAACTTAAATGTAGGCAAGTAAATTCAGACTGCTCAAATTTTTCTTCACCAACTTTGTAATGCAAGAATGGAATAGGCTCCCGCCTTCAGTGGTCCAGTGTAACATGATTGACTCCTTTAAGAACAAGCTCGACCGACACTTCCTTCAATTTAATATTTAAGAGTTCAAATGCAAAGTTTTGGAGCCCATGATTAATGTAGAATCACTTGTTTAAATAATGACCACCTAGTCTGGACTAAGGGGTCTGTGTGGTGGACTGATTTGTGTAAATCTATGTAAATCATTCTTCCTTTCTATAACATTATCATTCTTTCTTACAATCTTTCTCTCACATTCTGATTCTCATTTTTTCATTCTCATTCTCTCCGTCTTATTCTCATTCTGTCTCTCTCTCTCTCTCTCTCTCTCTCTCTCTCTCTCTCTCTCTCTCTCTCTCTCTCTCTCTCTCTCTCTCTCTCTCTCTCTCTCTCTCTCTCTCTCATTATCATTATTTCTCATCTCTTTCTCCCTCAGTCTCGTTATCTCACTCATTCTCATTCTCTCGCGTTCTCATTCTCATTCTCTCTCATTATTATTACCACGGACTTGGCCGGAGAGCAACTTTTTCAGTAAGGCCTTCAGCCTAAACAACCGCTTACAGACTCTGTAAGGAGCTTGACGTGGAGTTCTTCAACGCATGGGACAATTTCTATGGACAAAGTGAGCTCTTCCACAGGGACGGATTGCACCTGTCTCCCATCGGGGCAGCCAGATTCGGAAGGCTCCTCAACGACGCAGTACATGTCATCCGAGCAAAAAACGAGTCACAGCCACGTCCCTCCACCCCGCCCGTGTAAATACACGCCGTGCATCGCAACAAACCCGTAACCGGGATCCCGCAAGTACCACCACCTCTATTACCAAGCCTCTAGATAACTTAAAAATCCTTAGTTTCAATGCGCGTAGCCTATGAAACAAATTTGATGAATTGAGATGTCTTGCTCTAACATAAAATTTTGACATAATAATTATGTCAAAATTTTGTGTTAGACCAAGACATCTCAGTTCATCAAATTTGGTTATAGCAATTATTGCTATAACCGAAACATTTATCGACACCACAAATATTGATTTAAGTTCCGAATATAACATAGATGGCTACAGACTCTTCAACAAAGATCGTGTAAACCGTAGAGACGGTGGCATCGCCCTTTATGTCAAAAGCTATTTGCAACCCACTGACAAAACACCGGGAAACAGTAGCGTTGAACATTTGTGCGTGCGAATAAACATTGCAAAAGTCAATTTAAATATATCTGTCACCTACAGACCTCCCGGGCAGTCACTCGATGACGACCTTGAAATGTACAGCGTCTTAAGGCAGTCACTTAATAACAACGACTCACTGATATTAGGAGACTTTAACAGTAGATATAATATTGCCATAGCGGCTCGATTTGGCGGGGCAAGGGAGCGTGGGGCGGGGGCGGAAAGACATCCGTAGTATCCTATGCCATAGCGGCTTGATTTGGCGGGGCAAGGGAGCGTGGGGCGGGGGCGGAAAGACATTCGTAGTATCCTATGCCATAGCGGCTTGATTTGGCGGGGCACGAGAGCGTGGGGCGTGGGCGGAAAGACATCCGTAGTATTGTGCGCCATAGCGGCTTGATTTGGCGGGGCAAGGGAGCATGGGGCGGAGGCGGAAAGACATCCGTAGTATCCTGCGCCATAGCGGCTTGATTTGGCGGGGCAAGGGAGCGTGGGGCGGGGGCGGAAAGACATCCGTAGTATCCTATGCCATAGCGGCTTGATTTGGCGGGGCACGGGAGCGTGGGGCGGGGACGGAAAGACATCCGTAGTATCCTATGCCATAGCGGCTTGATTTGGCGGGGCAAGGGAGCGTGGGGCGGGGGCGGAAAGACGTCCGTAGTATCCTGCGCCATAGCGGCTTGATTTGGCGGGGCAAGGGAGCGTGGGGCGGAGGCGGAAAGACATCCGTAGTATCCTGCGCCATAGCGGCTTGATTTGGCGGGGCAAGGGAGCGTGAGGCGGGGGCGGAAAGACATCCGTAGTATCCTATGCCATAGCGGCTTGATTTGGCGGGGCACAGGAGCGTGGGGCGGGGACGGAAAGACATCCGTAGTATCCTATGCCATAGCGGCTTGATTTGGCGGGGCAAGGGAGCGTGGGGCGGGAGCGGAAAGACATCCGTAGTATCCTATGGCATAGCGGCTTGATTTGGCGGGGCAAGGGAGCGCGGGGCGGGGGCGGAAAGACATCCGTAGTATCCTATGCCATAGCGGCTTGATTTGGCGGGGCAAGGGAGCGTGGGGCGGGGGCGGAAAGACATCCGTAGTATCCTATGCCATAGCGGCTTGATTTGGCGGGGCAAGGGAGCGTGGGGCGGAGGCGGAAAGACATCCGTAGTATCCTGCGCCATAGCGGCTTGATTTGGCGGGGCAAGGGAGCGTGAGCGGGGCGGAAAGACATCCGTAGTATCCTATGCCATAGCGGCTTGATTTGGCGGGGCACAGGAGCGTGGGGCGGGGACGGAAAGACATCCGTAGTATCCTATGCCATAGCGGCTTGATTTGGCGGGGCAAGGGAGCGCGGGGCGGGGGCGGAAAGACATCCGTAGTATCCTATGCCATAGCGGCTTGATTTGGCGGGGCAAGGGAGCGGGGGGCGGAAAGACATCCGTAGTATCCTATGCCATAGCGGCTTGATTTGGCGGGGCAAGGGAGCGCGGGGCGGGGGCGGAAAGAAATCGGTAGTGGCCCCTGCCATAGCGGATTGTTTTGGCGGGGTGAGGGAGCGTGGGGCGGGACAGAGAGGGATCGGCAGTGACAGGCTATGGGGAGGGAGCGAGGGATGTGCTATGGTGCGGTTGGTGGGAGGTGACGAGTCCGGGAGCGTCGAGACATGGGCTGCGCCATGCCTCGTTCTGTCTTAGAGGGAGCGTGTAGGGTGAAGTAGTGTCGCCATGCTGAGATGCTATACTTAACAGTTACGCCTTTGTTACCTGTTAGCTTTGCATACACACACACACACACACACACACACACACACACACACACACACACACACGCACATGGTAAATAAGAGTTTGAGATTAATCAAGTACACAAAGTTGTGTTGTGTACATTAAAACTCTGTCTTTGAGAAAGAAAGTATAGTAACTGTATCTTTTTATTTTGGGGAAGATGATGTATAAGTAACCGCACACATGTTAAACATAGAGTTTAAGGTCAAGCATATACGTTAAGTACACAAAAAACACAAAGTTATGTTAAGAAAAGGAGAGAGAGAAAAAGAGGAGAAAAGGAGAAAGAGAGAGAGGAGAAAGAGTGAAAGGAGAGAGAGAAAGAGAAGAGAGAGGAGAGGAGAGAAGAGAAGAGAGAAGAGAAGAGAAGAGAAGAGGAGAGAAGAGGAGAGAGAGAGAGAGAGAGAGAGAGAGAGAGAGAGAGAGAGAGAGAGAGAGAGAGAGAGAGAGAGAGAGAGAGAGAGAGAGAGAGAGAGAGAGAGAGAGAAAGAGAGAGAGAGAGAGAGAGAGAGAGAGAGAGAGAGAGAGAGAGAGAGAGAGAGAGAGAGAGAGAGAGAGAGAGAGAGAGAGAGAGAGAGAGAGAGAGAGAGAGAGAGAAAAGACGAAGATGAAAAAGGACAAAGAGAAAGGAAGAAAGATAAATTATATGAATGACGGGGAGTTGGCTTATGGTAGACTTATGGTCCATAATAGCCAGGAACATTCGGGAGCATTTAGAGAAACATAGCTTAATTCACGACTCGCAGCATGGGTTCACAAAAGGTAGGTCATGCCTCACCAATCTCTTGTCCTTCTACAATAAAGTATTTGAGGCGGTTGACAGAGATGAAAATTATGATGTAATCTATCTTGATTTTAGTAAAGCGTTTGACAAAGTTCCTCACCAACGACTGTTGCTTAAATTACAGGCTCACGGAGTAGAGGGTAAAGTATTGAACTGGATCAAGGCGTGGCTTAGCAATAGGAAGCAAAGAGTGCAAATCAATGGTAAAAGATCTGACTGGGGATGTGTTACGAGTGGGGTCCCACAAGGTTCGGTATTAGGTCCACTTTTGTTTATTATTTATATCAATGACTTAGACACAGGAATTAGTAGTGATGTTAGTAAATTTGCAGATGATACCAAGATCGGTAGAGTAATTGAGTCGGATCAGGACGCTAGTATTCTCCAAGGTGAACTCAACAGATTATATGACTGGGCGGATAAATGGCAGATGGAGTTCAATGTAGGGAAGTGCAGTATTCTGAGTGTAGGTAGGAACAACCCCTCACATAACTATTGCTTAAATGACACTCTCATAAGTAGGTCTGGGTGCGAGAGGGATTTAGGGGTCTTAGTGAGCTCTGATCTCCGTCCAAGGGCACAATGCATTCAAGCTAGAAATCGAGCTAATAGGGTACTGGGTATCATAAATACATTCAAGAAGAACTTGAATAAATTCATGGTTAGTGAGGTGAGTTGGAGCTAGGCACACAGGAGATGCCTTGTCGGTCGGTCTCATGCAATTTTTTTTCTTTTTTCTGAGATATGAAACTTGTCATCACATGTACTGAAACCTCATTGCGTCATGTGATGAAGCAATATGTCTCAGCCGAGGGTAGTGATCCTAAAAGAGTAGCCTTTTTTATATTTTTTGACTTATTTATGTTGATTAACAACCTAACAAACTTGACCCCCGCCAATCGACTATACCATGCTGTGCGCAAACTGTTCTAGGATAGACATGGTTACGTTTGGTCTGGTTAGTTACCTTTAATATTTTACGCTAAGTATGTACGTTACGCTTCTTACTCTGCCTTTGTTGTTACTGACAGCCAAGTAGACTATGATTGTGCAACACGGGTTTATGTCGAATGTGGCCACGTGGGTTAACACACCTATTTCATGACTATTTTCACGGTTATTATGGTATTTCTTTCTTTCGTTACCGTTTCAGTTCTCGGAATTTTTTGAAGAACAGAAGGATATAAGAACGCAGAAAAAGAAAAAAAAATTGCATGAGACCGACCGACAAGGCATCTCCTGTGTGCCTAACTCCAACTTACCTCACTAGCCATGAATTTATTCAAGTTCTTCTTGAATGTATTTATGATACTGTCACGCACAGCAAGACTGCCAAGCCTATTCCACTCATCCACACCTCTTTTGGTAAACCAATGCTTGTCTATGTCTTTGTTGAATCTGAATTTATCTATCTTAAACCCACTGCTACATGCATTACCCGACTATTTAACAACAAAAAACCCTATTAAAGCCCTTCATCCCTTTATAAATGTCAGTCACGTCTTCTCGTAACCTTCGCTTCTCTAGAGAATGCAGATTTAAATGCTAAAGTCTATCCTCATATGGAAAGTTTTCCTTCCTTTGAGTCACTTTTTTTCATCTTACTCTGTACAGATTCTAACATCTTGATACCCATTCTTAATGGACTGACCAAAACTGAACCACATAACCGAGATGAACTCTAACTAGTGCTAAGTAAAGCTTGAGGATGACTTCAGCGCTTCTATTGGTAATGCACCTTTTTTTCTTCCATTCGATAGTTTTAAACCCTTTTGAGTGTTTTGAGGTGTCATTTGTTGTGCAAATGAATATTAACTATAATATAACCATGTCAGATAGATGGATAGGCTAAGCTAGGTACGCTTTAAGTCCTATTGAGACATCATGGTCACGCCCATTTCAACATTTCATGTCTATTTTCACACTTTGGTAATTCTTTCCTTTATTATTATTTCCTGTTTTTTTTTGTATTTTTCTTCCATTTGATAATTGTTAAGCCTTTTTGAGTATATTGAGGTATCACCAATCTTAACTCCGTTGACGTGGTCATATAACGGCTAGTATTCATTTCCACAACAAATGGTGCTTCAAAACACTAAAGAGGTTAAATTCTGTCAATGGAAAAAATAGAAAGAAAAAAAAAAAAAGAACCCGGGAATAGAGGAAAGATTTACCGTTGTTTTCATCTATACACTCCCAATGTTCTTTTTTACGGAAGGTTTAAAGGGTAGTAGAAAATATATAACGCATTATGTAACGTGACGTAACGTAACGTAACATGTAACGTATAGCAACAAAAGAGCAGTTGGCTGAGTAGAAAACGAGATGTCGGCGCGTGAGTAATACAATCTCCCCAATTGTCATATTATGGTTATTATTCATTTTTTACAAAAAATGAGACATCAAAACACTCAAAAGTGTTTAAAACTATCAAGTGGAAGAATAAAATTCCAAAAGGAAAAGTGGTAATAGAGGAAATATTCACCCTAATTGAATTAAAGATCATGAAATACTGGTATGAAGAACTACTGATCATAGTGTTCACAAGTGGGAGGATTTATTTTTCAATAATCAAAGTCTTCCAGGAAGAATTTATATGAACAATATTCATTGAAACGTAATGTTTATTGGTTTATTAATTTTTTTTTCTGTAATTTTACTCAGTTTACTGTATATACTGTGAATTCCATGTATTTAGTTTTTGACCCGCAATTCCCTTTTACATACCTGATCCTAATCAATGAACTTTTTTTTTCTTTTGATACTATGTGTAACCAAAATTGATATGTACTTGTCGTACTCTTTTATTTTCAGTTTAATTTGCTAGTCATTTGGTAACTCCTTTATTTTCTCTGCATACAATATTTGATGATGCATAGGATACGCTAAGATTAGGATAAGGTAATCCAGTAATATATTCCCTATTAAGCTGTCGGTTTCAACAATGCTAGATCATTGATTGTCCGGAATACTGTAGAGCCTGTCTGGTTCCTAACATGCTTAATTTGGTACTTGTTTTACATTCACTTATCTTCTATTTATTTAGTGTGTATTCCCTTTTGGTAATGATCATCAACAGGTGAAAAGATTAATAATACGCTAAGCACATAAGAGAGTGAGTTCTGCCCACCTTAGTTATACATGATGACATGTCACTAATACCCTTCCATACATTAACTAATTGGTTTCCTCCAGTACGTTTTGATAAGTTTTCTCTGAAGGCCCGGTTCAGGCACATGGTTATCCCGCGTCCTTTCTCTAGGTTTAAAGTGTTCTGGCAATACAGAAATACATAAATATTTTAGTCCTCATTGGTCTCTGGTTATAAAAATTAACATTACTGGTCACATTAATTGATAAAAAAAATATGGTTCTCTAATTTTCCTCCATATCTGAGTATCATGCGTTGATCACATTAACTCCATGGTTTCCTGGTGTTTGGGTTCCATTACATACTACTTTCTAATAGGATCTTGGAGATACACTTATATTGTTGACCTAATCCTGTGGTTTACTGTGGTTTGGTTCCATTCCACACTACTGTAATAGGACCCACTATAATCCTTTGGTATTGTTGACCTTGTCCTTAATGAATTAGGTAAAATATTATAATATATTTGCTCGATAAGATCATTTTATTTCAGGGGAAAGTATATCTATTTTTTTTTTGTCGTTTTTGTTGGTGTTATTGACAGCTTGACTTACTCCTTTGTGATTGTATTTCTTCCTTTACGAGGAATACCTTTTTTTTTTTTTTTTCGCCTTTCATAGTGTGGGTGGGATCGAACATTTGGGTAGAAAAAAATGTGATGAGTGTATTTTTTTTTTTTTTTATAATTTTTATGTTTTTTTTTTTTCACACCATTGTC